>NW_026729016.1:75000-97500 GCF_030272615.1 Cryptomeria japonica | reverse complement strand
TTTCAAAACGGAAATTTTAAAATCTCATTTTTTTTTGCCTTTTTCTGGAAATTAGTGAAGGCAGCGCATCAAAGGTGCGCACCTCGCTGCCCACCACGGTGCGCAACGCCGGTGGGCACCCGGGAGTGCTTCGAAGTGTGCTCCAAGGTGCTGCGTGCACGTTGTCGGAGCCCGGTTTGCCCCGGGTGCGCACCTCGCGTGCACCTTCGTCGGGGTGGGCACCTTGGCTGGGTTTGCCCCGGCTGCGCTCCGAAGCGGGGTTATTGGAGCGCCGCCTCTTTTTTTGTCGGAGCGTTTGGTGGGGTTTCTCGCATTGGCTCTTCCGAGGCCCGGTTGCCACCCTGGCGCGCACGAAGTCGGAAGTAGGGTTAATTGCCCGGGTGCGCACCTTTGCCAGGGTGGGCACCTTACCTGGGCTGCGCACCAGGGCGGGCTCAAGATGGCACGCGCGTTCCGTTTTTTTCACTATCTTTCAAAACGGAAATTTTAAAATCTCCTTTTTTTTTTGCCTTTTCTGGAAATTAGTGAAGGCAGCGCATCAAAGGTGCGCACCTCGCTGCCCACCTTGGTGTGCTCTGAGGTGCGCACCCGGGAGCGCTACGAAGTGTGCTCCAAGGTGCGGCGTGCACGTTGTCGGAGCCCGGTTTGCCCCGGGTGCGCACCTCGCCTGCACCTTGGCCGGGGTGGGCACCTTGGCTGGGTTTGCCCAGGGTGCGCTCCGAAGCGGGGTTACTGGAGCGCCCCCTCTTTTTTTGTCAGAGCGTTTGGTGGGGTTTCTCGCATTGGCTCTTCCCAGGCCCGGTTGTTGGGTGCGCTCCCACCCTGGCGCGCGCGAAGTTGGAAGTTGGGTTAATTGCCCGGGCGCGCACCTTCGCCAGGGTGGGCACCTTGGTGCGCACACCTTGGCTGGGCTGCGCACCAGGGCGGGCTCAAGATGGCACCAGCATTCCCTTTTTCTCACTATCTTTCAAAACGGAAATTTTAAAATCTCGTTTTTTTTTTGCCTTTTATGGAAATTAGTGAAGGCATCGCATCAAAGGTGCGCACCTCGCTGCCCACCTTGGTGTGCTCCGAGGTGCCCACCACGGTGCGCAACGCCGGTGCGAACCCGGGAGCGCCCCGATGTGTGCTCCAAGGTGCGGCGTGCACGAAGTCGGACCCCGGTTTGCCCCGGGTGCGCACCTCGCGTGCACCTTGGTGCGCACACCTTGGCTGGGTTGCGCGGCCTGGTGGGCACCATGGTGCGCACCAAGGAGCGCTCCGAAGTGTGCTCCAAGGTGCGGCGTGCACGAAGTCGGAGCCCGGTTTGCCCCGGGTACGCACCTTCGCCGGGGTGGGCACCTCGGCTGGGTTGCGCGCCCTGGTGCGCACCAAGGAGCGCTCCGAAGTGTGCTCCAAGGTGCGGCGTGCACGAAGTCGGAGCCCGGTTTGCCCCGGGTGCGCACCTCGCGTGCACCTTCGGCGGGGTTGCGCGCCCTGGTGGGCACCATGGTGCGCACCAAGGAGCGCTCCGAAGTGTGCTCCAAGGTGCGGCGTGCACGAAGTCGGAGCCCGGTTTGCCCCGGGTGCGCACCTCGCGTGCACCTTCGGCGGGGTTGCGCGCCCTGGTGGGCACCATGGTGCGCACCAAGGAGCGCTCCGAAGTGTGCTCCAAGGTGCGGCGTGCACGAAGTCGGAGCCCGGTTTGCCCCGGGTGCGCACCTCGCGTGCACCTTCGCCGCGGTGGGCACCATGGCGTGCACGAAGTCGGAGCCCGGTTTGCCCCGGGTGCGCACCTCGCGTGCACCTTCGCCGGGGTGGGCACCTCGGCTGGGTTGCGCGCCCTGGTGCGCACCAAGGAGCGCTCCGAAGTGTGCTCCAAGGTGCGGCGTGCACGAAGTCGGAGCCCGGTTTGCCCCGGGTGCGCACCTCGCGTGCACCTTCGCCAGGGTGGGCACCTCGGTGCGCACACCTTCTCAATGTTTTCTTGCCTTTTCTGGAAATTGGTGAAGGCAGCGCATCAAAGGTGCGCACCTCGGTGTGCTCCGAGGTGCGAACCCGAGAGCGCTCCGAGGTGCCCACGAAGTCGAAAGTCGGGTTAATTGCATTGTTTTCCCCGGGTGCGCTCCGAGGTGCGCAACATCGGCGCGCACCAAGGAGGGCTCCGAAGTGTGCTCCAAGGTGCGCACGATGGCGTGCACCTCTGGTGCGCACGATTCGGAGCTCGGTTTGACCGGGGTGCGCACACCTTGGCTGGGTTGCGCACCTTTTGTGCGCTCCAAGGTGCGCACGAAGTCGGAGCTCGGTTTGCCCCGGGTGCGCACCTTCGCCAGGGTGCGCACCTTGATGCGCACGCCTTGGCTGGGCTGCGCACCTTGGTGGGCGCCATGGTGCGCACCTTTCGTGCGCTCCAAGGTGCGCACGAAGTCGGAGCTCGGTTTGCCCCGGGTGCGCACCTTGGTGGGCGCCATGGTGCACTCCGAGGTGCCCAAGATTGGTGCGCACCAAGGAGCGCTCCGAAGTGCGCTCCAAGGTGCGCGCGAAGTCGAAAGTTGGGTTAATTGTCCGGTTTGCCTCGGGTGCGCACCTTGCGTGCACCTTCGCCAGGGTGGGCGCCTTGGTGCGCACACCTTGGCTGGGCTGCGCACACCTTGGCACCCGCGTTTCCTTCATTTTAAATTTTTTTTTTTTACAATCTCTCAAGTGGGAAATTCTATAATCTCAACTTTTTTTGCCTTTTCAGGAAACTTTTGAATGGAGCGCATCATTGGTGCGCTCCGAAGTGTGCTCCAAAGCTCTCTCCAGCTGCGTGCACCTGCCCCGGCCGCGCACCCGGCCCCGCCCAGCTTCGCTCACCTGTCCCGGGCGTCTGGTGCGGAACCTTAGAGTAAGAAACATCACCGTGCACCTTGGCCAACGTGCACGACTCGACCGAGCGCGCACTGGCCGAGGTGCACACCGATTTCACCTGGGTGCGCGCGCAGCACCTCGGGCGCACCGGGGTGCGCGCACAACGCCCGGGTTGCACCGTGGCCTGTGTGCTCGGGGCGCCTCGGGTGCGCGCTCGGTGTCGCCCCCGCGCGCGCGGTAGTGCGGGCAGCGCACCCCGGCCCGGCCCGGCCCCGACGAGAACGCAAACGGGCAAAAGGTTTATTCAAATAGCATTGCGATGCCCGGCGAAAAACTAAAAAAGGGTGCAACACCGGGACTTCCCGGGAGGTCACCCATCCCAGTACTACTCCGGCCCAAGCGCGCTTAACTGCGGAGTTCTGATGGGATCCGGTGCACTAACGCTGGTATGATCGCACCCGTTATGAGCTTGTCGCAGTGTGTACTTAGCAAACCGCGACCCACGTGCGAATCCACCCCGGCCACCCACCCCCGTCGAGGTGCACACCCTCCCTCGCGAAGTGCGCCCCGTTCGCCAAGTGTGAGCCCTGCCCGGGTGCGCGCACCTTGCTAGGGCGTCGGGTGTGCACCCGGCCCGGCCTACGTGCGTGCACCTGTAGGGGGCGTCGTGTGCGTGCAGTGTCCCGTCTGCAACGCGGTGCCCACACACCACCTCGGGCGCAACGACCTGCGCTCACATGTGGGCCGAGTGCACCTTGGTGCATGTTCGGGGCGCCTCGGGTGCACGCTCGATCTTGCCCCGGTGCACCAAGGCGCTCGGTTTGCCCCGGGTGCGCACTTGGTGCAAGGTGGGCACCCAAAATAGGGATCAAGCACCAAAACACAAGTTTCGGGATGCAAAATGGGACCCAAGGACCACAAATGCGTTCCAAGACCCATGATGGGTCCACGAGAACAAAAATGTGTTCCGAGACTTAATAAACAAATATTGGGTTTTAGGAGAAGAAACATGCTCTGATGCCCAAAACGAGAATCGACCCCGAAAAGGCCACAGGCCAAAAGTGGGATGCGAGACAAAAAAAAATGGGACCCGAGGACCAAAATTGGGTTCCCAGGTCGAAGACAGGGCAACCGGACAAGAAACGACCTCTAAGGCTCGAAATGAGTCCCGACGACTAAAACTTGACAAGAAGCACCCATCAGGCACCCAACTCGACACCCATGGGATGCCGACCCACCCGGGCTTCCACCTAGCACACCTTGGCACCCACCCACCCTCGCACCCAACCTCGCACCCAACTTAGCACCTTTGAACCCACATTGGCACTCACCCTGACCCTGGCACCTTGGAACCCACATTGGCACTCACCTTGACCCTGGCACCCACCTTTGCACTCACCTTGGGACCCACCCTGGCTCCCACCTCGGCACCCACCCAGACACCCACCTTGGTTCCTTGGCACCCACCTTGGATCCTTGGCACCCACCCCGACACCCACCTTGGCACGCAACTTGGCTACTTGCCACCCACCTTGGCTCCTTGACGCCCACCCCGACAACCACCCCGTGACCTACCCTGGCTAGGGTTGGTGCACACCCACCCTGGTGCCCACCTTGGCACCCACCCTATGACCCACCTTGGCACGCACCTTAGTACCCACCCCGTTACCCACCCTAGGACCCACCCCGTGACCCACCTTGGCCAGGGTGGGTGCCTTGGTGCGCACAACTTGCCTGGGCTGCACACCAGGGCGGGCTCAAGATGGCACCCGCGTTCCGTTTTTTTCACTATCTTTCAAAACGGAAATTTTAAAATCTCATTTTTTTCTTTTTTTTGCCTTTTCTGGAAATTAGTGAAGGCAGCGCATCAAAGGTGCGCAATGCTGGTGCGAACCCGGGAGCGCTCCGATGTGTGCTCCAAGGTGCGGCGTGCACGAAGTCCGAGCCCGGTTTGCCCCGGGTGCGCACCTCGCGTGCACCTTCGCCGGGGTGAGCACCTTGGCTGGGTTGCGCGCCCTGGTGCGTACCAAGGAGCGCTCTGAAGTGTGCTCCAAGGTGCGGCGTGCACGAAGTCGGAGCCCGGTTTGCCCCGGGTGTGCACCTCGGGTGCGCACCTCGCGTGCACCTTCGCTGCGGTGGGCACCTTGGCTGGGTTGCGCGCCTTGGTGGGCACCATGCAGTGCACGAAGTCGGAGCCCGGTTTGCCCCGGGCGCGCACCTCCGCCAGGGTGGGCACCTTGGTGCGCACAACTTGCCTGGGCTGCGCATCAGGAAGGGCTCAAGATGGCACCCGCGTTCCGTTTTTTTCACTATCTTTCAGAACGGAAATTTTAAAATATCGTTTTTTTTTGCCTTTTCTGGAAATTAGTGAAGGCAGCGCATCAAAGGTGCGCAACGCTGGTGCGAACCTGGGAGCGCTCCGATGTGTGCTCCAAGGTGCGGCGTGCACGAAGTCGGAGCCCGGTTTGCCTCGGGTGCGCCCTGGTGGGCACCATGGTGCGCACCAAGGAGCGCTCCGAAGTGTGCTCCAAGGTGCGGCCTGCACGAAGTCGGAGCCCGGTTTGCCCCGGGTGTGCACCTCGGGTGGGCACCTTGGTGCGCATGCCTTGCCTGGGCTGCGCACCAGGGCGGGCTCAAGATGGCACCCGCGTTCCTTTTTTTTCACTATCTTTCAAAACGGAAATTTTAAAATCTCATTTTTTTTTGCCTTTTTCTGGAAATTAGTGAAGGCAGCGCATCAAAGGTGCGCACCTCGCTGCCCACCACGGTGCGCAACGCCGGTGGGCACCCGGGAGTGCTTCGAAGTGTGCTCCAAGGTGCTGCGTGCACGTTGTCGGAGCCCGGTTTGCCCCGGGTGCGCACCTCGCGTGCACCTTCGTCGGGGTGGGCACCTTGGCTTGGTTTGCCCCGGCTGCGCTCCGAAGCGGGGTTATTGGAGCGCCGCCTCTTTTTTTGTCGGAGCGTTTGGTGGGGTTTCTCGCATTGGCTCTTCCGAGGCCCGGTTGCCACCCTGGCGCGCACGAAGTCGGAAGTAGGGTTAATTGCCCGGGTGCGCACCTTTGCCAGGGTGGCACCTTACCTGGGCTGCGCACCAGGGCGGGCTCAAGATGGCACGCGCGTTCCGTTTTTTTCACTATCTTTCAAAACGGAAATTTTAAAATCTCCTTTTTTTTTTGCCTTTTCTGGAAATTAGTGAAGGCAGCGCATCAAAGGTGCGCACCTCGCTGCCCACCTTGGTGTGCTCTGAGGTGCGCACCCGGGAGCGCTACGAAGTGTGCTCCAAGGTGCGGCGTGCACGTTGTCGGAGCCCGGTTTGCCCCGGGTGCGCACCTCGCCTGCACCTTGGCCGGGGTGGGCACCTTGGCTGGGTTTGCCCAGGGTGCGCTCCGAAGCGGGGTTACTGGAGCGCCCCCTCTTTTTTTGTCAGAGAGTTTGGTGGGGTTTCTCGCATTGGCTCTTCCCAGGCCCGGTTGTTGGGTGCGCTCCCACCCTGGCGCGCGCGAAGTTGGAAGTTGGGTTAATTGCCCGGGCGCGCACCTTCGCCAGGGTGGGCACCTTGGTGCGCAAACCTTGGCTGGGCTGCGCACCAGGGCGGGCTCAAGATGGCACCAGCATTCCCTTTTTCTCACTATCTTTCAAAACGGAAATTTTAAAATCTCGTTTTTTTTTTGCCTTTTATGGAAATTAGTGAAGGCATCGCATCAAAGGTGCGCACCTCGCTGCCCACCTTGGTGTGCTCCGAGGTGCCCACCACGGTGCGCAACGCCGGTGCGAACCCGGGAGCACCCCGATGTGTGCTCCAAGGTGCGGCGTGCACGAAGTCGGACCCCGGTTTGCCCCGGGTGCGCACCTCGCGTGCACCTTGGTGCGCACACCTTGGCTGGGTTGCGCGGCCTGGTGGGCACCATGGTGCGCACCAAGGAGCGCTCCGAAGTGTGCTCCAAGGTGCGGCGTGCACGAAGTCGGAGCCCGGTTTGCCCCGGGTGCGCACCTTCGCCGCGGTGGGCACCATGGCGTGCACGAAGTCGGAGCCCGGTTTGCCCCGGGTGCACACCTCGCGTGCACCTTCGCCGGGGTGGGCACCTCGGCTGGGTTGCGCGCCCTGGTGCGCACCAAGGAGCGCTCTGAAGTGTGCTCCAAGGTGCGGCGTGCACGAAGTCGGAGCCCGGTTTGCCCCGGGTGTGCACCTCGGGTGCGCACCTCGCGTGCACCTTCGCTGCGGTGGGCACCTTGGCTGGGTTGCGCGCCTTGGTGGGCACCATGCAGTGCACGAAGTCGGAGCCCGGATTGCCCCGGGCGCGCACCTCCGCCAGGGTGGGCACCTTGGTGCGCACAACTTGCCTGGGCTGCGCACCAGGAAGGGCTCAAGATGGCACCCGCGTTCCGTTTTTTTCACTATCTTTCAGAACGGAAATTTTAAAATCTCGTTTTTTTTTGCCTTTTCTTGAAATTAGTGAAGGCAGCGCATCAAAGGTGCGCAACGCTGGTGCGAACCTGGGAGCGCTCCGATGTGTGCTCCAAGGTGCGGCGTGCACGAAGTCGGACCCCGGTTTGCCCCGGGTGCGCACCTCGCGTGCACCTTGGTGCGCACACCTTGGCTGGGTTGCGCGCCCTGGTGGGCACCATGGTGCGCACCAAGGAGCGCTCCGAAGTGTGCTCCAAGGTGCGGCGTGCACGAAGTCGGAGCCCGGTTTGCCCCGGGTGCGCACCTCGCGTGCACCTTCGCCGCGGTGGGCACCATGGCGTGCACGAAGTCGGAGCCCGGTTTGCCCCGGGTGCGCACCTCGCGTGCACCTTCGCCGGGGTGGGCACCTTGGTGTGCAGACCTTGGCTGGGTTGCGCGCCCTGGTGGGCACCATGGTGCGCACCAAGGAGCGCTCCGAAGTGTGCTCCAAGGTGCGGCCTGCACGAAGTCGGAGCCCGGTTTGCCCCGGGTGTGCACCTCGGGTGGGCACCTTGGTGCGCATGCCTTGCCTGGGCTGCGCACCAGGGCGGGCTCAAGATGGCACCCGCGTTCCTTTTTTTTCACTATCTTTCAAAACGGAAATTTTAAAATCTCATTTTTTTTTGCCTTTTTCTGGAAATTAGTGAAGGCAGCGCATCAAAGGTGCGCACCTCGCTGCCCACCACGGTGCGCAACGCCGGTGGGCACCCGGGAGTGCTTCGAAGTGTGCTCCAAGGTGCTGCGTGCACGTTGTCGGAGCCCGGTTTGCCCCGGGTGCGCACCTCGCGTGCACCTTCGTCGGGGTGGGCACCTTGGCTGGGTTTGCCCCGGCTGCGCTCCGAAGCGGGGTTATTGGAGCGCCGCCTCTTTTTTTGTCGGAGCGTTTGGTGGGGTTTCTCGCATTGGCTCTTCCGAGGCCCGGTTGCCACCCTGGCGCGCACGAAGTCGGAAGTAGGGTTAATTGCCCGGGTGCGCACCTTTGCCAGGGTGGGCACCTTACCTGGGCTGCGCACCAGGGCGGGCTCAAGATGGCACGCGCGTTCCGTTTTTTTCACTATCTTTCAAAACGGAAATTTTAAAATCTCCTTTTTTTTTTGCCTTTTCTGGAAATTAGTGAAGGCAGCGCATCAAAGGTGCGCACCTCGCTGCCCACCTTGGTGTGCTCTGAGGTGCGCACCCGGGAGCGCTACGAAGTGTGCTCCAAGGTGCGGCGTGCACGTTGTCGGAGCCCGGTTTGCCCCGGGTGCGCACCTCGCCTGCACCTTGGCCGGGGTGGGCACCTTGGCTGGGTTTGCCCAGGGTGCGCTCCGAAGCGGGGTTACTGGAGCGCCCCCTCTTTTTTTGTCAGAGCGTTTGGTGGGGTTTCTCGCATTGGCTCTTCCCAGGCCCGGTTGTTGGGTGCGCTCCCACCCTGGCGCGCGCGAAGTTGGAAGTTGGATTAATTGCCCGGGCGCGCACCTTCGCCAGGGTGGGCACCTTGGTGCGCACACCTTGGCTGGGCTGCGCACCAGGGCGGGCTCAAGATGGCACCAGCATTCCCTTTTTCTCACTATCTTTCAAAACGGAAATTTTAAAATCTCGTTTTTTTTTTGCCTTTTATGGAAATTAGTGAAGGCATCGCATCAAAGGTGCGCACCTCGCTGCCCACCTTGGTGTGCTCCGAGGTGCCCACCACGGTGCGCAACGCCGGTGCGAACCCGGGAGCGCCCCGATGTGTGCTCCAAGGTGCGGCGTGCACGAAGTCGGACCCCGGTTTGCCCCGGGTGCGCACCTCGCGTGCACCTTGGTGCGCACACCTTGGCTGGGTTGCGCGGCCTGGTGGGCACCATGGTGCGCACCAAGGAGCGCTCCGAAGTGTGCTCCAAGGTGCGGCGTGCACGAAGTCGGAGCCCGGTTTGCCCCGGGTACGCACCTCGCGTGCACCTTCGCCGGGGTGGGCACCTCGGCTGGGTTGCGCGCCCTGGTGCGCACCAAGGAGCGCTCCGAAGTGTGCTCCAAGGTGCGGCGTGCACGAAGTCGGAGCCCGGTTTGCCCCGGGTGCGCACCTTCGCCGCGGTGCGCACCATGGCGTGCACGAAGTCGGAGCCCGGTTTGCCCCGGGTGCGCACCTCGCGTGCACCTTCGGCGGGGTTGCGCGCCCTGGTGGGCACCATGGTGCGCACCAAGGAGCGCTCCGAAGTGTGCTCCAAGGTGCGGCGTGCACGAAGTCGGAGCCCGGTTTGCCCCGGGTGCGCACCTCGCGTGCACCTTCGGCGGGGTTGCGCGCCCTGGTGGGCACCATGGTGCGCACCAAGGAGCGCTCCGAAGTGTGCTCCAAGGTGCGGCGTGCACGAAGTCGGAGCCCGGTTTGCCCCGGGTGCGCACCTCGCGTGCACCTTCGCCGCGGTGGGCACCATGGCGTGCACGAAGTCGGAGCCCGGTTTGCCCCGGGTGCGCACCTCGCGTGCACCTTCGCCGGGGTGGGCACCTCGGCTGGGTTGCGCGCCCTGGTGCGCACCAAGGAGCGCTCCGAAGTGTGCTCCAAGGTGCGGCGTGCACGAAGTCGGAGCCCGGTTTGCCCCGGGTGCGCACCTCGCGTGCACCTTCGCCAGGGTGGGCACCTCGGTGCGCACACCTTCTCAATGTTTTCTTGCCTTTTCTGGAAATTGGTGAAGGCAGCGCATCAAAGGTGCGCACCTCGGTGTGCTCCGAGGTGCGAACCCGAGAGCGCTCCGAGGTGCCCACGAAGTCGAAAGTCGGGTTAATTGCATTGTTTTCCCCGGGTGCGCTCCGAGGTGCGCAACATCGGCGCGCACCAAGGAGGGCTCCGAAGTGTGCTCCAAGGTGCGCACGATGGCGTGCACCTCTGGTGCGCACGATTCGGAGCTCGGTTTGACCGGGGTGCGCACACCTTGGCTGGGTTGCGCACCTTTTGTGCGCTCCAAGGTGCGCACGAAGTCGGAGCTCGGTTTGCCCCGGGTGCGCACCTTCGCCAGGGTGCGCACCTTGATGCGCACGCCTTGGCTGGGCTGCGCACCTTGGTGGGCGCCATGGTGCGCACCTTTCGTGCGCTCCAAGGTGCGCACGAAGTCGGAGCTCGGTTTGCCCCGGGTGCGCACCTTGGTGGGCGCCATGGTGCACTCCGAGGTGCCCAAGATTGGTGCGCACCAAGGAGCGCTCCGAAGTGCGCTCCAAGGTGCGCGCGAAGTCGAAAGTTGGGTTAATTGTCCGGTTTGCCTCGGGTGCGCACCTTGCGTGCACCTTCGCCAGGGTGGGCGCCTTGGTGCGCACACCTTGGCTGGGCTGCGCACACCTTGGCACCCGCGTTTCCTTCATTTTAAATTTTTTTTTTTTACAATCTCTCAAGTGGGAAATTCTATAATCTCAACTTTTTTTGCCTTTTCAGGAAACTTTTGAATGGAGCGCATCATTGGTGCGCTCCGAAGTGTGCTCCAAAGCTCTCTCCAGCTGCGTGCACCTGCCCCGGCCGCGCACCCGGCCCCGCCCAGCTTCGCTCACCTGTCCCGGGCGTCTGGTGCGGAACCTTAGAGTAAGAAACATCACCGTGCACCTTGGCCAACGTGCGCGACTCGACCGAGCGCGCACTGGCCGAGGTGCACACCGATTTCACCTGGGTGCGCGCGCAGCACCTCGGGCGCACCGGGGTGCGCGCACAACGCCCGGGTTGCACCGTGGCCTGTGTGCTCGGGGCGCCTCGGGTGCGCGCTCGGTGTCGCCCCCGCGCGCGCGGTAGTGCGGGCAGCGCACCCCGGCCCGGCCCGGCCCCGACGAGAACGCAAACGGGCAAAAGGTTTATTCAAATAGCATTGCGACGCCCGGCGAAAAACTAAAAAAGGGTGCAACACCGGGACTTCCCGGGAGGTCACCCATCCCAGTACTACTCCGGCCCAAGCGCGCTTAACTGCGGAGTTCTGATGGGATCCGGTGCACTAATGCTGGTATGATCGCACCCGTTATGAGCTTGTCGCAGTGTGTACTTAGCAAACCGCGACCCACGTGCGAATCCACCCCGGCCACCCACCCCCGTCGAGGTGCACACCCTCCCTCGCGAAGTGCGCCCCGTTCGCCAAGTGTGAGCCCTGCCCGGGTGCGCGCACCTTGCTAGGGCGTCGGGTGTGCACCCGGCCCGGCCTACGTGCGTGCACCTGGAGGGGGCGTCGTGTGCGTGCAGTGTCCCGTCTGCAACGCGGTGCCCACACACCACCTCGGGCGCAACGACCTGCGCTCACATGTGGGCCGAGTGCACCTTGGTGCATGTTCGGGGCGCCTCGGGTGCACGCTCGATCTTGCCCCGGTGCACCAAGGCGCTCGGTTTGCCCCGGGTGCGCACTTGGTGCAAGGTGGGCACCCAAAATAGGGATCAAGCACCAAAACACAAGTTTCGGGATGCAAAATGGGACCCAAGGACCACAAATGCGTTCCAAGACCCATGATGGGTCCACGAGAACAAAAATGTGTTCCGAGACTTAATAAACAAATATTGGGTTTTAGGAGAAGAAACATGCTCTGATGCCCAAAACGAGAATCGACCCCGAAAAGGCCACAGGCCAAAAGTGGGATGCGAGACAAAAAAAAATGGGACCCGAGGACCAAAATTGGGTTCCCAGGTCGAAGACAGGGCAACCGGACAAGAAACGACCTCTAAGGCTCGAAATGAGTCCCGACGACTAAAACTTGACAAGAAGCACCCATCAGGCACCCAACTCGACACCCATGGGATGCCGACCCACCCGGGCTTCCACCTAGCACACCTTGGCACCCACCCACCCTCGCACCCAACCTCGCACCCAACTTAGCACCTTTGAACCCACATTGGCACTCACCCTGACCCTGGCACCTTGGAACCCACATTGGCACTCACCTTGACCCTGGCACCCACCTTTGCACTCACCTTGGGACCCACCCTGGCTCCCACCTCGGCACCCACCCAGACACCCACCTTGGTTCCTTGGCACCCACCTTGGATCCTTGGCACCCACCCCGACACCCACCTTGGCACGCAACTTGGCTACTTGCCACCCACCTTGGCTCCTTGACGCCCACCCCGACAACCACCCCGTGACCTACCCTGGCTAGGGTTGGTGCACACCCACCCTGGTGCCCACCTTGGCACCCACCCTATGACCCACCTTGGCACGCACCTTAGTACCCACCCCGTTACCCACCCTAGGACCCACCCCGTGACCCACCTTGGCCAGGGTGGGTGCACCCACCCTGGTGCCCACCTTGGCACCCACCCATCCTAGCACCCAGCCTGTGACCGGGCTTGGAACCCAACCTTGCACCCGCACCCGTCTTGGCCAGTGTGGGTGCGCACCCATCCTGGCACCCACGTTGTGACACACCCTTTAACCCACGCACCCTAGCACCCACGTTGGCACCCACCTTGGAACCCAACCTAGCAACTTGGCACCCACCCCGTGACCCACCTTGGCATCCACCATAGCAGTCGCCGACTTGGCACCCACCTCGGCACCCACCTTGACACTTGTGGACCCACCTTGCCACTCACCCTAGCATCGACCCATCCTAGCACCCACCCTGGCACCTTTGCACCCTAGCACTCACCCATCCTAGCACCTAACCTGTGACCCACCTTGACACTCACCCTCGCACCCACCTTGGAACCCAACCTAGCACCCACCCACCCTGACACCAACCCTAGCACCTACCCACCCTTGCACCCACCCTGTGACCCATCTTGGCACCCACCCATCCTACCACTCAACCTATCACCCACCTTCTCACCCACCTTGGCATCCACCTTAGCACCCACCCACACTGGCACCTTGGCACCCACCTCGGGCAAGGTGGGTGCACACCCACCCTGGCACCCAATTTAGAACCCACCGAGCATGTTACCCACCTTGGCACCCACATTGCAGCCCACCCTAGTACCCACCCTATGACCCACATTGGCATCCACACCCTAGCACCCAGGCACCTCGACACCCGCCTTGACACCCACCCTAGCACTGAACCTGTGACCCACCTTGGAACTCACCCTAGAACCCACCCACCCTGTGAACCACCTTGGCATCCACCTTAGCACCCACCCACCTTGGCACCCACTCTAGCACTCACCCATCCTAACACCCAACTTGTTACCCACCTTGGCACCCGCCCTCGCGTCCACCTTGAAACCCACCCTAGCACCCACCCACGCAGGAGCCCACCTTGGCACCCAACCTAACACCCACGCATCCTGGCACCCAACTTGTGACCCACCTTGGAACCCACCCTAGTACCCACCTTTGAACCCACTATATCACCAACCCACCTTGGCACCCACCCTATGACCCTCTTTGGAATCCACCCTAGCACGCACCCACCCTGGCACCCACCATGGAGCGCACCCTAGCACCCACCCACCTCGGCACGCACCTCAACACCCACCTTGGTGTGCGCACTGCGCCAACCTCTCAAAGACCCTATGTGGTGCGCTCCAAAGTGTACACCTTTGGTGCGCTCCAAGGTGCGCACCTTTGGTGCACACCGAGGTGCACACCAAAGTGTGCACCGAGGTGAGCACCAAAGTGCACTCCAGGGTGCACACCAAGGCGTGCACCTTTGGTGCGGTCAATGCAAACGAATTCGGAAGTTGGGGTCGATGTCCTAATCGCTGCTGCAGACTACACGTATGAGAATCGGACAAATAGCTTTATATAGGGGAGGTGTTGCGTTTGATGGGTCGACTCCCCTGGTTGTGTGCACTGCACCAACTTCAAAGACCCTGTCTTGTTTAAGAAGTCAAAAGTTGGGGTGGATGTCCTAATCATTGCTGCAGTCTACGCATGTATGAGAATCAGACAAATAGCTTATATAGGGGAGGTGTTGCATTCGGTGGGTTGACTCCCCTGGTTGTGCGCACTGCGCCAACCTCAAAGACCCCGCATAGCAGAAGAAGTCGGAAGTCGGATTTTGGTGAGCACCAAGGCGTGCACCTTTGGTGCGGTCAACGCAGACGAATTCAGAAGTTGGGGTGGATGTCCTAATCGTTGTTGCAGGCTACACATGTATGAGAATCAGACAAATAGCTTATATAGGGGAGGTGTTGGGTTTGATGGGTCAACTCCCTTGGTTGTGCGCATTACGCCAACCTCAAAGACCTTGTTTTCGTTAAGAAGTCAAAAGTTGGGGTCAATGTCCTAATGGCTCCTGCAGGCTACACATGTATGAGAATCGGACAAATAGCTTATATAGGGGAGGTGTTGGGTTTGATGGGTCGACTCCCCTGGTTGTGCGCATTACGTCAACCTCAAAGACCTTGTTTTCGTTAAGAAGTCAAAAGTTGGGGTCGATGTCCTAATTGCTCCTGTAGACTACACATGTATGAGAATCAGACAAATAGCTTATATAGGGGAGGTGTTGGGTTTGATGGGTTGACTCCCCTAGTTGTTCGCATTACACCAACCTCAAAGACCTTGTTTTCGTTTAGAAGCCGAAAGTTGGGGTCGATGTCCTAATTGCTCCTGCAGGCTACGCATGTATGAGAATCAGACAAATAGCTTATATAGGGGAGGTGTTGGGTTTGATGGGTCGACTCCCCTGGTTGTGCGCATTGCGCCAACCTCAAAGACCCTGCATTGCGGATGAAGTCGAAAGTCAGAGTTTGGTGTGCTACAAGGTGTGGTCGAAGGTGCTCACCTAGGTGTGCACCTTTGGAGCACAGGAAAAGTGCCCTCCAAAAGTGCGCACCTTTGGAGTGCACAAAAGTGCCCTCCAAAAGTGCGCACCTTTGGAGCGCAGAAAAGTGCCCTCCAAAAAGTGCCCTCCAAAAGTGCGCACCTTTGGAGCGCAGAAAAGTGCCCTCCAAAAAGTGCCCTCCAAAAGTGCGCACCTTTGGAGCGCAGAAAAGTGCCCTCCAAAAAGTGCCCTCCAAAAGTGCGCACCTTTGGAGCGCAGAAAAGTGCCCTCCAAAAAGTGCCCTCCAAAAGTGCGCACCTTTGGAGCGCAGAAAAGTGCCCTCCAAAAAGTGCCCTCCAAAAGTGCGCACCTTTGGAGCGCAGAAAAGTGCCCTCCAAAAAGTGCCCTCCAAAAGTGCGCACCTTTGGAGCGCAGAAAAGTGCCCTCCAAAAAGTGCCCTCCAAAAGTGCGCACCTTTGGAGCGCAGAAAAGTGCCCTCCAAAAAGTGCCCTCCAAAAGTGCGCACCTTTGGAGCGCAGAAAAGTGCCCTCCAAAAAGTGCCCTCCAAAAGTGCGCACCTTTGGAGCGCAGAAAAGTGCCCTCCAAAAAGTGCCCTCCAAAAGTGCGCACCTTTGGAGCGCAGAAAAGTGCCCTCCAAAAGTGCGCACTTTTGGTGCGCACCAAGGCGCTGGTTCGGTCGTTGCAGGCGAGTTCGGAAGTTGGGGTCGATGTCCTGAGCGGAGGTGCAAACTACACAGGTGTCGGAATCGGACAAATAGCTTATATAGGGGAGGTGTATGCTTCGATGGGTCGACTCCCCAGGTTGAGCGCACCGCGCCAACCTCAAAGACCCTACGGTATGGATGAAGTCGGAAGTTGGGTCCGATGACCGATTCGATTAGTAGGTATGCTCATGAGGTCGGAATTTGGGTCCGATGACCTGCCATGTGCAGGAAGGCGAATGTTGACACTGTGCGTTGCAAGGTGCACACCAAGGCGCTGGTGCGGTCTTTTTAGTCGAGTTCGGAAGTTGGGGTCGATGTCCTGATCGGAGGTGCAAGCTACACAGGTGTGGGAATCGGACAAATAGCTTATATAGGGGAGGTGTATGCTTCGTTGGGTCGACTCCCCGGGTTGAGCGCACCGCGCCAACCTCAAAGACCCTACGGTATGGATGAAGTCGGAAGTTGGGTCCGATGACCGATTCGATATGTAGGCATACTCGCGAGGTCGGAATTTGGGTCCGATGACCTGCCACGTGCAGGAAGGCGAATGTTGGCACTGTGCGTTGCAAGGTGCGCACCAAGGCGCTGGTTCGGTCGTTGGAGGCGAGTTCGGAAGTTGGGGTCGATGTCTTGATCGGAGGTGCAAACTACACAGGTGTGGGAATCGGACAAATAGCTTATATAGGGGAGGTGTATGCTTCGTTGGGTCGACTCCCCGGGTTGAGCGCACCGCGCCAACCTCAAAGACCCTACGGTATGGATGAAGTCGGAAGTTGGGTCCGATGACCGATTCGATATGTAGGCATACTCGCGAGGTCGGAATTTGGGTCCGATGACCTGCCATGTGCAGGAAGGCGAATGTTGGGACTGTGCGTCGCAAGGTGCGCACCAAGGCGCTGGTGCCGTCGTTGCAGTCGAGTTCGGAAGTTGGGGTCGATGTCCTGGTCAGAGGTGCAAACTACACAGGTGTGGGAATCGGACAAATAGCTTATATAGGGGAGGTGTATGCTTCGATGGGTCGACTCCCTGGGTTGAGCGCACCGCGCCAACCTCAAAGACCCTACAGTATGGATGAAGTCGGAAGTTGGGTCCGATGACCGATTCGATACGTAGGCATATTGGCGAGGTCTGAATTTGTGTCCGATGACCTGCCATGCGCAGGAAGGCGGAATTTGGGTCCGATGACCGAGTTGATGGCGTGCCATGCGCAGAAAGGCGGAATTTGGGTCCGATGACCGAGTTGATGTTGATGGCCCGCCATGCACAGGAAGGCGGAATTTGGGTCCGATGACCGATTTGAAGGCGTGCCATACGCAAAAAGGCGGAGTTTGGGTCCGATGACCGAGTTGATATTGATGGCCCGCCATGCGCAGGAAGGCGGAATTTGGGTCCGATGACCTGACATACGCATGGAGTCCGACTCGGGGGCCGATGTTCGATTCGATGACTTGCATTGTGGGTAAAGTCGGAAGTTGTGGTCTTTGACCCGATTCGATGACCAGACTTCGGCTGCTTGAGAATCGGACAAATAACTTATATAGGGGAGGTAGTGTTCTCGAGCATCCTCCCCCCGTGCCCGTTTATGTCGATTGATGCTGGTGCTCGACTGGTTGGAGCGCTCGGATGCAAAAATCTTGCACCAGGATTTATCGATTGTGATGGACACGGCAAGTCTCCTGATTGCTATGCAGGAGCTCATCGTGAATCTCTATGCGGCCTTGGTATGGACTCGACCTGCGGAATGGTTCGGCAATGGTAGTCGCTCCAACACGTCCTTGCAATGGCCACAGAGGTGATTCGACTAGAGCTCCAGTCTAGCTTTTGGGTTGCTTGGCGGACTGGTATAGCCGCGATCGAGTTCCGGCCATGAACGTTTTAGATAGCTCTTGGGCTTTCTGGGACGGAAGTCGGAAGTTTGGGCTGTTGTCCGATTTGATGACCATTCTTCGGATGTGTGAGAATCGGACAAATAACTTATATAGGGGACTGTGTTGTCTCACGCAGCCCCCTCCGTGCCCCTCTATCTCGACCGATGATGGTGCTTGAAAGGGTTGGGATCGCTCGGATTTATAAACGTGCACCACCATTTGTCGAGTGTGAGGGACGCGGCAGGTCTCCTAAATGCTATGCGGGCGCTCTCTGAGAATCTCTATCCGGCCTCGACACAGACTAGTCTTGCTGAATGGTTTGGCACTGGTAGTCGATCCAACACGTCGTTGTTGTGGCCGCCTAGGCGATTCGATTCGAGCCCCCGTCTAGCTTTTGGGTTGCTTGGCGGATTTTGCCCTATCCGCAAGTGAGCTCGGTCCCTAAACGTTCGAGAAACCCGATTGCTATGCGCCGACTCTCTTTCTTGCGAGCCTCCATCTAGCTTTTGGGTCTCTACGGAACGGAAGTCGGAATCTGGGACCGTTGTTTGATTCGACGAGGCAGACTACGGTTGTGCGAGAATCGGACAAATAACTTATATAGGGGAGGTGTTGACTGGAGCATTCTCCCCCGTGCCCCTCTAACTCGACCAATGCTGGCGCTCGAACGGTGGTAGCGCTCGGATTTTCATTGAGCGCCAGCATTGGTCGATTTAGAGGGGCATGCGAGATTCCCGAATGCTATGCGAGGGCTCTAACGGAAATGTCTATTGGTTTCGGTATGGATGCAATTGCGAGTGGTTCGGCAAAGGTAGTCGTTCCGATGCGTCCATGTCGTGGCCAAATCGATAATTCGATTTGAGCCCTCGTATAGCATTTGGGTCTCTCGATGTGATTCCGCATTCCAGTCCCTTTGGGCACTGCTTGAGCCGCATCCCAGGGGGTTCCCTTCCCAATAATCTGCCTCGCAACCCGATTGCTATGCGGTGAGGCTCCTCGGCCGCCTCGGAACTATCTGTGTATCAGACGCATCGCGGGATAAGGGGTTGGCAACGGTAGTCGCCCCAAGCGCGTCCGATGCTTGGACCATTCCGAGGCGGCCCTGAAGCCTCTTCCGTCTAGCCGTTGGGTCCTTCTCGCCGCATCCCTCGCCTCGCACCCCGATTGCTATGCGGTGAGGCTCCTCGGCCGCCTCGGAACTATCTGTGTATCGGACGCGTCGCGGGATAAGGGGTTGTCACTGGTAGTCGCCCCAAGCGCGTCCGATGCTTGGACCATTCCGAGGCGGCCCTGAAGCCTCTTCCGTCTAGCCGTTGGGTCCTTCTCGCCGCATCCCTCGCCTCGCACCCCGATTGCTATGCGGTGAGGCTCCTCGGCCGCCTCGGAACTATCTGTGTATCGGACGCGTCGCGGGATAAGGGGTTGTCATTGGTAGTCGCCCCAAGCGCGTCCGATGCTTGGACCATTCCGAGGCGGCCCTGAAGCCTCTTCCGTCTAGCCGTTGGGTCCTTCTCGCCGCATCCCTCGCCTCGCACCCCGATTGCTATGCGGTGAGGCTCCTCGGCCGCCTCGGAACTATCTGTGTATCGGACGCGTCGCGGGATAAGGGGTTGTCACTGGTAGTCGCCCCAAGCGCGTCCGATGCTTGGACCATTCCGAGGCGGCCCTGAAGCCTCTTCCGTCTAGCCGTTGGGTCCTTCTCGCCGCATCCCTCGCCTCGCACCCCGATTGCTATGCGGTGAGGCTCCTCGGCCGCCTCGGAACTATCTGTGTATCGGACGCGTCGCGGGATAAGGGGTTGTCACTGGTAGTCGCCCCAAGCGCGTTCGATGCTTGGACCATTCCGAGGCGGCCCTGAAGCCTCTTCCGTCTAGCCGTTGGGTCCTTCTCGCCGCATCCCTCGCCTCGCACCCCGATTGCTATGCGGTGAGGCTCCTCGGCCGCCTTGGAACTATCTGTGTATCGGACGCGTCGCGGGATAAGGGGTTGTCACTGGTAGTCGCCCCAAGCGCGTCCGATGCTTGGACCATTCCGAGGCGGACCCGAAGCCTCTTCCGTCTAGCCGTTGGGTCCTTCTCGCCGCATCCTTCGCCTCGCACCCCGATTGCTATGCGGTGAGGCTCCTCGGCCGCCTCGGAACTATCTGTGTATCGGACGCGTCGCGGGATAAGGGGTTGTCACTGGTAGTCGCCCCAAGCGCGTCCGATGCTTGGACCATTCCGAGGCGGACCCGAAGCCTCTTCCGTCTAGCCGTTGGGTCCTTCTCGCCGCATCCCTCGCCTCGCACCCCGATTGCTATGCGGTGAGGCTCCTCGGCCGCCTTGGAACTATCTGTGTATCGGACGCGTCGCGGGATAAGGGGTTGTCACTGGTAGTCGCCCCAAGCGCGTCCGATGCTTGGACCATTCCGAGGCGGACCCGAAGCCTCTTCCGTCTAGCCGTTGGGTCCTTCTCGCCGCATCCCTCGCCTCGCACCCCGATTGCTATGCGGTGAGGCTCCTCGGCCGCCTTGGAACTATCTGTGTATCGGACGCGTCGCGGGATAAGGGGTTGTCACTGGTAGTCGCCCCAAGCGCGTCCGATGCTTGGACCATTCCGAGGCGGACCCGAAGCCTCTTCCGTCTAGCCGTTGGGTCCTTCTCGCCGCATCCCTCGCCTCGCACCCCGATTGCTATGCGGTGAGGCTCCTCGGCCGCCTTGGAACTATCTGTGTATCGGACGCGTCGCGGGATAAGGGGTTGTCACTGGTAGTCGCCCCAAGCGCGTCCGATGCTTGGACCATTCCGAGGCGGCCCCGAAGCCTCTTCCGTCTAGCCGTTGGGTCCTTCTCGCCGCATCCCTCGCCTCGCACCCCGATTGCTATGCGGTGAGGCTCCTCGGCCGCCTTGGAACTATCTGTGTATCGGACGCGTCGCGGGATAAGGGGTTGTCACTGGTAGTCGCCCCAAGCGCGTCCGATGCTTGGACCATTCCGAGGCGGCCCCGAAGCCTCTTCCGTGTAGCCGTTGGGTCCTTCTCGCCGCATCCCTCGCCTCGCACCCCGATTGCTATGCGGTGAGGCTCCTCGGCCGCCTTGGAACTATCTGTGTATCGGACGCGTCGCGGGATAAGGGGTTGTCACTGGTAGTCGCCCCAAGCGCGTCCGATGCTTGGACCATTCCGAGGCGGACCTGAAGCCTCTTCCCTCTAGCCGTTGGGGCTTTCTCGCCGCATCCCTCGCCTCGCACCCTGATTGCTATGCTGTGAGGCTCCTCGGCCGCCTTGGAACTATCTGTGTATCGGACGCATCGCGGGATAAGGGGTTGGCAGTGGTAGTCGCCCCAAGCGCATCCGATGCTTGGACCATTCCGAGGCGGCCCTGCAGCCTCTTCCGTCTAGCCGTTGGGGCCATCTCGCCGCATCCCCCACCTCGCACCACGATTGCTATGCGGTGAGGCTCCTTGGCCGCCTCGGAACTATCTGTGTATCGGACGCATCGCGGGATAAGGGGTTGTCACTGGTAGTCGCCCCAAGCGCGTCCGATGCTTGGACTATTCCGAGGCGGCCCTGCAGCCTCTTCCGTCTAGCCGTTGGGGCCATCTCGCTGCATCCCCCACCTCCTCGGCCGCCTCGGAACTATCTGTGTATCGGACGCATCGCGGGATAAGGGGTTGGCAGTGGTAGTCGCCCCAAGCGCGTCCGATGCTTGGACTATTCCGAGGCAGCCCTGCAGCCTCTTCCGTCTAGCCTTTGGGGCCATCTCGCCGCATCCCTCGCCTCGCACCCCGATTGCTATGCGGTGAGGCTCCTCGGCCGCCTGGGAACTATCTTCGTATCGGACGCATCGCGGGATAAGGGGTTGTCACTGGTAGTCGCCCCAAGCGCGTCCGATGCTTGGACTATTCCGAGGCGGCCCTGTGGCCTCTTCCGTCTAGCCGTTGGGGCCATCTCGCCGCATCCCCCACCTCGCACCCCGATTGCTATGCGGTGAGGCTCTTCGGCCGCCTTGGAACTATCTTCGTATCGGACGCATCGCGGGATAAGGGGTTGTCACTGGTAGTGGCCCCAAGCGCGTCCGATGCTTGGACTATTCCGAGGCGGCCCTGCAGCCTCTTCCGTCTAGCCGTTGGGGCCATCTCGCCGCATCCCCCACCTCGCACCCCGATTGCTATGCGGTGAGGCTCCTCGGCCGCCTTGGAACTATCTTCGTATCGGACGCATCGCGGGATAAGGGGTTGTCACTGGTAGTCACCCCAAGCGCGTCCGATGCTTGGACTATTCCGACGCGGCCCTGTGGCCTCTTCCGTCTAGCCGTTGGGGCCATCTCGCCGCATCCCCCACCTCGCACCCCGATTGCTATGCGGTGAGGCTCCTCGGCCGCCTTGGAACCATCTTCGTATCGGACGCATCGCGGGATAGGGGGCTGTCACTGGTAGTCGCCCCAAGCGTGTCCGATGCTTGGACCATTCCTAGGCGGCCCTGAAGCCTCTTCCGTCTAGCCGTTGGGGCCTTCCCGCCCCATCCCTCGCCTCGCACCCCCGATTGCTATGCGGTGAGGCTCCTCGGCCGCCTTGGAACCATCTGTGTATCGGACGCATCGCGGGATAAGGGGTTGGCACTGGCAGTCGCCCCAAGCGCGTCCGATGCTTGGACCATTCCGAGGTGGCCCTGAAGCCTCTTCCGTCTAGCCGTTGGGGCCTTCCCGCCCCATCCCTCGCCTCGCACCCCGATTGATATGCGGTGAGGCTCCTCGGCCGCCTTGGAACTATCTGTGTATCGGACGCATCGCGGGATAAGGGGTTGGCACTGGTAGTCGTCCCAATCGCATCCGATGCTTGGACCATTCCGAGGCGGCCCTGCAGCCTCTTCCGTTTAGCCGTCGGGGCCTTCCCGCCGCATCCCTCGCCTCGCATCCCGATTCCTATGCGGTGAGTCTTCTCGGCCGCCGCGGAACTATACCTGTTATTGCTACTGCATCCTTCGGCTGGTAACCTCCTCTGCCGCCTTGGAACGTTCTCTTTGTCGGACG
>NW_026729016.1:40000-65000 GCF_030272615.1 Cryptomeria japonica | reverse complement strand
GTGGGCACCTTGGTGCGCACAACTTGCCTGGGCTGCGCACCAGGAAGGGCTCAAGATGGCACCCGCGTTCCGTTTTTTTCACTATCTTTCAGAACGGAAATTTTAAAATCTCGTTTTTTTTTGCCTTTTCTGGAAATTAGTGAAGGCAGCGCATCAAAGGTGCGCAACGCTGGTGCGAACCTGGGAGCGCTCCGATGTGTGCTCCAAGGTGCGGCGTGCACGAAGTCGGACCCCGGTTTGCCCCGGGTGCGCACCTCGCGTGCACCTTGGTGCGCACACCTTGGCTGGGTTGCGCGCCCTGGTGGGCACCATGGTGCGCACCAAGGAGCGCTCCGAAGTGTGCTCCAAGGTGCGGCGTGCACGAAGTCGGAGCCCGGTTTGCCCCGGGTGCGCACCTCGCGTGCACCTTCGCCGCGGTGGGCACCATGGCGTGCACGAAGTCGGAGCCCGGTTTGCCCCGGGTGCGCACCTCGCGTGCACCTTCGCCGGGGTGGGCACCTTGGTGTGCAGACCTTGGCTGGGTTGCGCGCCCTGGTGGGCACCATGGTGCGCACCAAGGAGCGCTCCGAAGTGTGCTCCAAGGTGCGGCCTGCACGAAGTCGGAGCCCGGTTTGCCCCGGGTGTGCACCTCGGGTGGGCACCTTGGTGCGCATGCCTTGCCTGGGCTGCGCACCAGGGCGGGCTCAAGATGGCACCCGCGTTCCTTTTTTTTCACTATCTTTCAAAACGGAAATTTTAAAATCTCATTTTTTTTTGCCTTTTTCTGGAAATTAGTGAAGGCAGCGCATCAAAGGTGCGCACCTCGCTGCCCACCACGGTGCGCAACGCCGGTGGGCACCCGGGAGTGCTTCGAAGTGTGCTCCAAGGTGCTGCGTGCACGTTGTCGGAGCCCGGTTTGCCCCGGGTGCGCACCTCGCGTGCACCTTCGTCGGGGTGGGCACCTTGGCTGGGTTTGCCCCGGCTGCGCTCCGAAGCGGGGTTATTGGAGCGCCGCCTCTTTTTTTGTCGGAGCGTTTGGTGGGGTTTCTCGCATTGGCTCTTCCGAGGCCCGGTTGCCACCCTGGCGCGCACGAAGTCGGAAGTAGGGTTAATTGCCCGGGTGCGCACCTTTGCCAGGGTGGGCACCTTACCTGGGCTGCGCACCAGGGCGGGCTCAAGATGGCACGCGCGTTCCGTTTTTTTCACTATCTTTCAAAACGGAAATTTTAAAATCTCCTTTTTTTTTTGCCTTTTCTGGAAATTAGTGAAGGCAGCGCATCAAAGGTGCGCACCTCGCTGCCCACCTTGGTGTGCTCTGAGGTGCGCACCCGGGAGCGCTACGAAGTGTGCTCCAAGGTGCGGCGTGCACGTTGTCGGAGCCCGGTTTGCCCCGGGTGCGCACCTCGCCTGCACCTTGGCCGGGGTGGGCACCTTGGCTGGGTTTGCCCAGGGTGCGCTCCGAAGCGGGGTTACTGGAGCGCCCCCTCTTTTTTTGTCAGAGCGTTTGGTGGGGTTTCTCGCATTGGCTCTTCCCAGGCCCGGTTGTTGGGTGCGCTCCCACCCTGGCGCGCGCGAAGTTGGAAGTTGGGTTAATTGCCCGGGCGCGCACCTTCGCCAGGGTGGGCACCTTGGTGCGCACACCTTGGCTGGGCTGCGCACCAGGGCGGGCTCAAGATGGCACCAGCATTCCCTTTTTCTCACTATCTTTCAAAACGGAAATTTTAAAATCTCGTTTTTTTTTTGCCTTTTATGGAAATTAGTGAAGGCATCGCATCAAAGGTGCGCACCTCGCTGCCCACCTTGGTGTGCTCCGAGGTGCCCACCACGGTGCGCAACGCCGGTGCGAACCCGGGAGCGCCCCGATGTGTGCTCCAAGGTGCGGCGTGCACGAAGTCGGACCCCGGTTTGCCCCGGGTGCGCACCTCGCGTGCACCTTGGTGCGCACACCTTGGCTGGGTTGCGCGGCCTGGTGGGCACCATGGTGCGCACCAAGGAGCGCTCCGAAGTGTGCTCCAAGGTGCGGCGTGCACGAAGTCGGAGCCCGGTTTGCCCCGGGTACGCACCTTCGCCGGGGTGGGCACCTCGGCTGGGTTGCGCGCCCTGGTGCGCACCAAGGAGCGCTCCGAAGTGTGCTCCAAGGTGCGGCGTGCACGAAGTCGGAGCCCGGTTTGCCCCGGGTGCGCACCTCGCGTGCACCTTCGGCGGGGTTGCGCGCCCTGGTGGGCACCATGGTGCGCACCAAGGAGCGCTCCGAAGTGTGCTCCAAGGTGCGGCGTGCACGAAGTCGGAGCCCGGTTTGCCCCGGGTGCGCACCTCGCGTGCACCTTCGGCGGGGTTGCGCGCCCTGGTGGGCACCATGGTGCGCACCAAGGAGCGCTCCGAAGTGTGCTCCAAGGTGCGGCGTGCACGAAGTCGGAGCCCGGTTTGCCCCGGGTGCGCACCTCGCGTGCACCTTCGCCGCGGTGGGCACCATGGCGTGCACGAAGTCGGAGCCCGGTTTGCCCCGGGTGCGCACCTCGCGTGCACCTTCGCCGGGGTGGGCACCTCGGCTGGGTTGCGCGCCCTGGTGCGCACCAAGGAGCGCTCCGAAGTGTGCTCCAAGGTGCGGCGTGCACGAAGTCGGAGCCCGGTTTGCCCCGGGTGCGCACCTCGCGTGCACCTTCGCCAGGGTGGGCACCTCGGTGCGCACACCTTCTCAATGTTTTCTTGCCTTTTCTGGAAATTGGTGAAGGCAGCGCATCAAAGGTGCGCACCTCGGTGTGCTCCGAGGTGCGAACCCGAGAGCGCTCCGAGGTGCCCACGAAGTCGAAAGTCGGGTTAATTGCATTGTTTTCCCCGGGTGCGCTCCGAGGTGCGCAACATCGGCGCGCACCAAGGAGGGCTCCGAAGTGTGCTCCAAGGTGCGCACGATGGCGTGCACCTCTGGTGCGCACGATTCGGAGCTCGGTTTGACCGGGGTGCGCACACCTTGGCTGGGTTGCGCACCTTTTGTGCGCTCCAAGGTGCGCACGAAGTCGGAGCTCGGTTTGCCCCGGGTGCGCACCTTCGCCAGGGTGCGCACCTTGATGCGCACGCCTTGGCTGGGCTGCGCACCTTGGTGGGCGCCATGGTGCGCACCTTTCGTGCGCTCCAAGGTGCGCACGAAGTCGGAGCTCGGTTTGCCCCGGGTGCGCACCTTGGTGGGCGCCATGGTGCACTCCGAGGTGCCCAAGATTGGTGCGCACCAAGGAGCGCTCCGAAGTGCGCTCCAAGGTGCGCGCGAAGTCGAAAGTTGGGTTAATTGTCCGGTTTGCCTCGGGTGCGCACCTTGCGTGCACCTTCGCCAGGGTGGGCGCCTTGGTGCGCACACCTTGGCTGGGCTGCGCACACCTTGGCACCCGCGTTTCCTTCATTTTAAATTTTTTTTTTTTACAATCTCTCAAGTGGGAAATTCTATAATCTCAACTTTTTTTGCCTTTTCAGGAAACTTTTGAATGGAGCGCATCATTGGTGCGCTCCGAAGTGTGCTCCAAAGCTCTCTCCAGCTGCGTGCACCTGCCCCGGCCGCGCACCCGGCCCCGCCCAGCTTCGCTCACCTGTCCCGGGCGTCTGGTGCGGAACCTTAGAGTAAGAAACATCACCGTGCACCTTGGCCAACGTGCACGACTCGACCGAGCGCGCACTGGCCGAGGTGCACACCGATTTCACCTGGGTGCGCGCGCAGCACCTCGGGCGCACCGGGGTGCGCGCACAACGCCCGGGTTGCACCGTGGCCTGTGTGCTCGGGGCGCCTCGGGTGCGCGCTCGGTGTCGCCCCCGCGCGCGCGGTAGTGCGGGCAGCGCACCCCGGCCCGGCCCGGCCCCGACGAGAACGCAAACGGGCAAAAGGTTTATTCAAATAGCATTGCGATGCCCGGCGAAAAACTAAAAAAGGGTGCAACACCGGGACTTCCCGGGAGGTCACCCATCCCAGTACTACTCCGGCCCAAGCGCGCTTAACTGCGGAGTTCTGATGGGATCCGGTGCACTAACGCTGGTATGATCGCACCCGTTATGAGCTTGTCGCAGTGTGTACTTAGCAAACCGCGACCCACGTGCGAATCCACCCCGGCCACCCACCCCCGTCGAGGTGCACACCCTCCCTCGCGAAGTGCGCCCCGTTCGCCAAGTGTGAGCCCTGCCCGGGTGCGCGCACCTTGCTAGGGCGTCGGGTGTGCACCCGGCCCGGCCTACGTGCGTGCACCTGTAGGGGGCGTCGTGTGCGTGCAGTGTCCCGTCTGCAACGCGGTGCCCACACACCACCTCGGGCGCAACGACCTGCGCTCACATGTGGGCCGAGTGCACCTTGGTGCATGTTCGGGGCGCCTCGGGTGCACGCTCGATCTTGCCCCGGTGCACCAAGGCGCTCGGTTTGCCCCGGGTGCGCACTTGGTGCAAGGTGGGCACCCAAAATAGGGATCAAGCACCAAAACACAAGTTTCGGGATGCAAAATGGGACCCAAGGACCACAAATGCGTTCCAAGACCCATGATGGGTCCACGAGAACAAAAATGTGTTCCGAGACTTAATAAACAAATATTGGGTTTTAGGAGAAGAAACATGCTCTGATGCCCAAAACGAGAATCGACCCCGAAAAGGCCACAGGCCAAAAGTGGGATGCGAGACAAAAAAAAATGGGACCCGAGGACCAAAATTGGGTTCCCAGGTCGAAGACAGGGCAACCGGACAAGAAACGACCTCTAAGGCTCGAAATGAGTCCCGACGACTAAAACTTGACAAGAAGCACCCATCAGGCACCCAACTCGACACCCATGGGATGCCGACCCACCCGGGCTTCCACCTAGCACACCTTGGCACCCACCCACCCTCGCACCCAACCTCGCACCCAACTTAGCACCTTTGAACCCACATTGGCACTCACCCTGACCCTGGCACCTTGGAACCCACATTGGCACTCACCTTGACCCTGGCACCCACCTTTGCACTCACCTTGGGACCCACCCTGGCTCCCACCTCGGCACCCACCCAGACACCCACCTTGGTTCCTTGGCACCCACCTTGGATCCTTGGCACCCACCCCGACACCCACCTTGGCACGCAACTTGGCTACTTGCCACCCACCTTGGCTCCTTGACGCCCACCCCGACAACCACCCCGTGACCTACCCTGGCTAGGGTTGGTGCACACCCACCCTGGTGCCCACCTTGGCACCCACCCTATGACCCACCTTGGCACGCACCTTAGTACCCACCCCGTTACCCACCCTAGGACCCACCCCGTGACCCACCTTGGCCAGGGTGGGTGCCTTGGTGCGCACAACTTGCCTGGGCTGCACACCAGGGCGGGCTCAAGATGGCACCCGCGTTCCGTTTTTTTCACTATCTTTCAAAACGGAAATTTTAAAATCTCATTTTTTTCTTTTTTTTGCCTTTTCTGGAAATTAGTGAAGGCAGCGCATCAAAGGTGCGCAATGCTGGTGCGAACCCGGGAGCGCTCCGATGTGTGCTCCAAGGTGCGGCGTGCACGAAGTCCGAGCCCGGTTTGCCCCGGGTGCGCACCTCGCGTGCACCTTCGCCGGGGTGAGCACCTTGGCTGGGTTGCGCGCCCTGGTGCGTACCAAGGAGCGCTCTGAAGTGTGCTCCAAGGTGCGGCGTGCACGAAGTCGGAGCCCGGTTTGCCCCGGGTGTGCACCTCGGGTGCGCACCTCGCGTGCACCTTCGCTGCGGTGGGCACCTTGGCTGGGTTGCGCGCCTTGGTGGGCACCATGCAGTGCACGAAGTCGGAGCCCGGTTTGCCCCGGGCGCGCACCTCCGCCAGGGTGGGCACCTTGGTGCGCACAACTTGCCTGGGCTGCGCATCAGGAAGGGCTCAAGATGGCACCCGCGTTCCGTTTTTTTCACTATCTTTCAGAACGGAAATTTTAAAATATCGTTTTTTTTTGCCTTTTCTGGAAATTAGTGAAGGCAGCGCATCAAAGGTGCGCAACGCTGGTGCGAACCTGGGAGCGCTCCGATGTGTGCTCCAAGGTGCGGCGTGCACGAAGTCGGAGCCCGGTTTGCCTCGGGTGCGCCCTGGTGGGCACCATGGTGCGCACCAAGGAGCGCTCCGAAGTGTGCTCCAAGGTGCGGCCTGCACGAAGTCGGAGCCCGGTTTGCCCCGGGTGTGCACCTCGGGTGGGCACCTTGGTGCGCATGCCTTGCCTGGGCTGCGCACCAGGGCGGGCTCAAGATGGCACCCGCGTTCCTTTTTTTTCACTATCTTTCAAAACGGAAATTTTAAAATCTCATTTTTTTTTGCCTTTTTCTGGAAATTAGTGAAGGCAGCGCATCAAAGGTGCGCACCTCGCTGCCCACCACGGTGCGCAACGCCGGTGGGCACCCGGGAGTGCTTCGAAGTGTGCTCCAAGGTGCTGCGTGCACGTTGTCGGAGCCCGGTTTGCCCCGGGTGCGCACCTCGCGTGCACCTTCGTCGGGGTGGGCACCTTGGCTTGGTTTGCCCCGGCTGCGCTCCGAAGCGGGGTTATTGGAGCGCCGCCTCTTTTTTTGTCGGAGCGTTTGGTGGGGTTTCTCGCATTGGCTCTTCCGAGGCCCGGTTGCCACCCTGGCGCGCACGAAGTCGGAAGTAGGGTTAATTGCCCGGGTGCGCACCTTTGCCAGGGTGGCACCTTACCTGGGCTGCGCACCAGGGCGGGCTCAAGATGGCACGCGCGTTCCGTTTTTTTCACTATCTTTCAAAACGGAAATTTTAAAATCTCCTTTTTTTTTTGCCTTTTCTGGAAATTAGTGAAGGCAGCGCATCAAAGGTGCGCACCTCGCTGCCCACCTTGGTGTGCTCTGAGGTGCGCACCCGGGAGCGCTACGAAGTGTGCTCCAAGGTGCGGCGTGCACGTTGTCGGAGCCCGGTTTGCCCCGGGTGCGCACCTCGCCTGCACCTTGGCCGGGGTGGGCACCTTGGCTGGGTTTGCCCAGGGTGCGCTCCGAAGCGGGGTTACTGGAGCGCCCCCTCTTTTTTTGTCAGAGAGTTTGGTGGGGTTTCTCGCATTGGCTCTTCCCAGGCCCGGTTGTTGGGTGCGCTCCCACCCTGGCGCGCGCGAAGTTGGAAGTTGGGTTAATTGCCCGGGCGCGCACCTTCGCCAGGGTGGGCACCTTGGTGCGCAAACCTTGGCTGGGCTGCGCACCAGGGCGGGCTCAAGATGGCACCAGCATTCCCTTTTTCTCACTATCTTTCAAAACGGAAATTTTAAAATCTCGTTTTTTTTTTGCCTTTTATGGAAATTAGTGAAGGCATCGCATCAAAGGTGCGCACCTCGCTGCCCACCTTGGTGTGCTCCGAGGTGCCCACCACGGTGCGCAACGCCGGTGCGAACCCGGGAGCGCCCCGATGTGTGCTCCAAGGTGCGGCGTGCACGAAGTCGGACCCCGGTTTGCCCCGGGTGCGCACCTCGCGTGCACCTTGGTGCGCACACCTTGGCTGGGTTGCGCGGCCTGGTGGGCACCATGGTGCGCACCAAGGAGCGCTCCGAAGTGTGCTCCAAGGTGCGGCGTGCACGAAGTCGGAGCCCGGTTTGCCCCGGGTGCGCACCTTCGCCGCGGTGGGCACCATGGCGTGCACGAAGTCGGAGCCCGGTTTGCCCCGGGTGCGCACCTCGCGTGCACCTTCGCCGGGGTGGGCACCTCGGCTGGGTTGCGCGCCCTGGTGCGCACCAAGGAGCGCTCTGAAGTGTGCTCCAAGGTGCGGCGTGCACGAAGTCGGAGCCCGGTTTGCCCCGGGTGTGCACCTCGGGTGCGCACCTCGCGTGCACCTTCGCTGCGGTGGGCACCTTGGCTGGGTTGCGCGCCTTGGTGGGCACCATGCAGTGCACGAAGTCGGAGCCCGGATTGCCCCGGGCGCGCACCTCCGCCAGGGTGGGCACCTTGGTGCGCACAACTTGCCTGGGCTGCGCACCAGGAAGGGCTCAAGATGGCACCCGCGTTCCGTTTTTTTCACTATCTTTCAGAACGGAAATTTTAAAATCTCGTTTTTTTTTGCCTTTTCTTGAAATTAGTGAAGGCAGCGCATCAAAGGTGCGCAACGCTGGTGCGAACCTGGGAGCGCTCCGATGTGTGCTCCAAGGTGCGGCGTGCACGAAGTCGGACCCCGGTTTGCCCCGGGTGCGCACCTCGCGTGCACCTTGGTGCGCACACCTTGGCTGGGTTGCGCGCCCTGGTGGGCACCATGGTGCGCACCAAGGAGCGCTCCGAAGTGTGCTCCAAGGTGCGGCGTGCACGAAGTCGGAGCCCGGTTTGCCCCGGGTGCGCACCTCGCGTGCACCTTCGCCGCGGTGGGCACCATGGCGTGCACGAAGTCGGAGCCCGGTTTGCCCCGGGTGCGCACCTCGCGTGCACCTTCGCCGGGGTGGGCACCTTGGTGTGCAGACCTTGGCTGGGTTGCGCGCCCTGGTGGGCACCATGGTGCGCACCAAGGAGCGCTCCGAAGTGTGCTCCAAGGTGCGGCCTGCACGAAGTCGGAGCCCGGTTTGCCCCGGGTGTGCACCTCGGGTGGGCACCTTGGTGCGCATGCCTTGCCTGGGCTGCGCACCAGGGCGGGCTCAAGATGGCACCCGCGTTCCTTTTTTTTCACTATCTTTCAAAACGGAAATTTTAAAATCTCATTTTTTTTTGCCTTTTTCTGGAAATTAGTGAAGGCAGCGCATCAAAGGTGCGCACCTCGCTGCCCACCACGGTGCGCAACGCCGGTGGGCACCCGGGAGTGCTTCGAAGTGTGCTCCAAGGTGCTGCGTGCACGTTGTCGGAGCCCGGTTTGCCCCGGGTGCGCACCTCGCGTGCACCTTCGTCGGGGTGGGCACCTTGGCTGGGTTTGCCCCGGCTGCGCTCCGAAGCGGGGTTATTGGAGCGCCGCCTCTTTTTTTGTCGGAGCGTTTGGTGGGGTTTCTCGCATTGGCTCTTCCGAGGCCCGGTTGCCACCCTGGCGCGCACGAAGTCGGAAGTAGGGTTAATTGCCCGGGTGCGCACCTTTGCCAGGGTGGGCACCTTACCTGGGCTGCGCACCAGGGCGGGCTCAAGATGGCACGCGCGTTCCGTTTTTTTCACTATCTTTCAAAACGGAAATTTTAAAATCTCCTTTTTTTTTTGCCTTTTCTGGAAATTAGTGAAGGCAGCGCATCAAAGGTGCGCACCTCGCTGCCCACCTTGGTGTGCTCTGAGGTGCGCACCCGGGAGCGCTACGAAGTGTGCTCCAAGGTGCGGCGTGCACGTTGTCGGAGCCCGGTTTGCCCCGGGTGCGCACCTCGCCTGCACCTTGGCCGGGGTGGGCACCTTGGCTGGGTTTGCCCAGGGTGCGCTCCGAAGCGGGGTTACTGGAGCGCCCCCTCTTTTTTTGTCAGAGCGTTTGGTGGGGTTTCTCGCATTGGCTCTTCCCAGGCCCGGTTGTTGGGTGCGCTCCCACCCTGGCGCGCGCGAAGTTGGAAGTTGGATTAATTGCCCGGGCGCGCACCTTCGCCAGGGTGGGCACCTTGGTGCGCACACCTTGGCTGGGCTGCGCACCAGGGCGGGCTCAAGATGGCACCAGCATTCCCTTTTTCTCACTATCTTTCAAAACGGAAATTTTAAAATCTCGTTTTTTTTTTGCCTTTTATGGAAATTAGTGAAGGCATCGCATCAAAGGTGCGCACCTCGCTGCCCACCTTGGTGTGCTCCGAGGTGCCCACCACGGTGCGCAACGCCGGTGCGAACCCGGGAGCGCCCCGATGTGTGCTCCAAGGTGCGGCGTGCACGAAGTCGGACCCCGGTTTGCCCCGGGTGCGCACCTCGCGTGCACCTTGGTGCGCACACCTTGGCTGGGTTGCGCGGCCTGGTGGGCACCATGGTGCGCACCAAGGAGCGCTCCGAAGTGTGCTCCAAGGTGCGGCGTGCACGAAGTCGGAGCCCGGTTTGCCCCGGGTACGCACCTCGCGTGCACCTTCGCCGGGGTGGGCACCTCGGCTGGGTTGCGCGCCCTGGTGCGCACCAAGGAGCGCTCCGAAGTGTGCTCCAAGGTGCGGCGTGCACGAAGTCGGAGCCCGGTTTGCCCCGGGTGCGCACCTTCGCCGCGGTGCGCACCATGGCGTGCACGAAGTCGGAGCCCGGTTTGCCCCGGGTGCGCACCTCGCGTGCACCTTCGGCGGGGTTGCGCGCCCTGGTGGGCACCATGGTGCGCACCAAGGAGCGCTCCGAAGTGTGCTCCAAGGTGCGGCGTGCACGAAGTCGGAGCCCGGTTTGCCCCGGGTGCGCACCTCGCGTGCACCTTCGGCGGGGTTGCGCGCCCTGGTGGGCACCATGGTGCGCACCAAGGAGCGCTCCGAAGTGTGCTCCAAGGTGCGGCGTGCACGAAGTCGGAGCCCGGTTTGCCCCGGGTGCGCACCTCGCGTGCACCTTCGCCGCGGTGGGCACCATGGCGTGCACGAAGTCGGAGCCCGGTTTGCCCCGGGTGCGCACCTCGCGTGCACCTTCGCCGGGGTGGGCACCTCGGCTGGGTTGCGCGCCCTGGTGCGCACCAAGGAGCGCTCCGAAGTGTGCTCCAAGGTGCGGCGTGCACGAAGTCGGAGCCCGGTTTGCCCCGGGTGCGCACCTCGCGTGCACCTTCGCCAGGGTGGGCACCTCGGTGCGCACACCTTCTCAATGTTTTCTTGCCTTTTCTGGAAATTGGTGAAGGCAGCGCATCAAAGGTGCGCACCTCGGTGTGCTCCGAGGTGCGAACCCGAGAGCGCTCCGAGGTGCCCACGAAGTCGAAAGTCGGGTTAATTGCATTGTTTTCCCCGGGTGCGCTCCGAGGTGCGCAACATCGGCGCGCACCAAGGAGGGCTCCGAAGTGTGCTCCAAGGTGCGCACGATGGCGTGCACCTCTGGTGCGCACGATTCGGAGCTCGGTTTGACCGGGGTGCGCACACCTTGGCTGGGTTGCGCACCTTTTGTGCGCTCCAAGGTGCGCACGAAGTCGGAGCTCGGTTTGCCCCGGGTGCGCACCTTCGCCAGGGTGCGCACCTTGATGCGCACGCCTTGGCTGGGCTGCGCACCTTGGTGGGCGCCATGGTGCGCACCTTTCGTGCGCTCCAAGGTGCGCACGAAGTCGGAGCTCGGTTTGCCCCGGGTGCGCACCTTGGTGGGCGCCATGGTGCACTCCGAGGTGCCCAAGATTGGTGCGCACCAAGGAGCGCTCCGAAGTGCGCTCCAAGGTGCGCGCGAAGTCGAAAGTTGGGTTAATTGTCCGGTTTGCCTCGGGTGCGCACCTTGCGTGCACCTTCGCCAGGGTGGGCGCCTTGGTGCGCACACCTTGGCTGGGCTGCGCACACCTTGGCACCCGCGTTTCCTTCATTTTAAATTTTTTTTTTTTACAATCTCTCAAGTGGGAAATTCTATAATCTCAACTTTTTTTGCCTTTTCAGGAAACTTTTGAATGGAGCGCATCATTGGTGCGCTCCGAAGTGTGCTCCAAAGCTCTCTCCAGCTGCGTGCACCTGCCCCGGCCGCGCACCCGGCCCCGCCCAGCTTCGCTCACCTGTCCCGGGCGTCTGGTGCGGAACCTTAGAGTAAGAAACATCACCGTGCACCTTGGCCAACGTGCGCGACTCGACCGAGCGCGCACTGGCCGAGGTGCACACCGATTTCACCTGGGTGCGCGCGCAGCACCTCGGGCGCACCGGGGTGCGCGCACAACGCCCGGGTTGCACCGTGGCCTGTGTGCTCGGGGTGCCTCGGGTGCGCGCTCGGTGTCGCCCCCCGCGCGCGCGGTAGTGCGGGCAGCGCACCCCGGCCCGGCCCGGCCCCGACGAGAACGCAAACGGGCAAAAGGTTTATTCAAATAGCATTGCGACGCCCGGCGAAAAACTAAAAAAGGGTGCAACACCGGGACTTCCCGGGAGGTCACCCATCCCAGTACTACTCCGGCCCAAGCGCGCTTAACTGCGGAGTTCTGATGGGATCCGGTGCACTAATGCTGGTATGATCGCACCCGTTATGAGCTTGTCGCAGTGTGTACTTAGCAAACCGCGACCCACGTGCGAATCCACCCCGGCCACCCACCCCCGTCGAGGTGCACACCCTCCCTCGCGAAGTGCGCCCCGTTCGCCAAGTGTGAGCCCTGCCCGGGTGCGCGCACCTTGCTAGGGCGTCGGGTGTGCACCCGGCCCGGCCTACGTGCGTGCACCTGGAGGGGGCGTCGTGTGCGTGCAGTGTCCCGTCTGCAACGCGGTGCCCACACACCACCTCGGGCGCAACGACCTGCGCTCACATGTGGGCCGAGTGCACCTTGGTGCATGTTCGGGGCGCCTCGGGTGCACGCTCGATCTTGCCCCGGTGCACCAAGGCGCTCGGTTTGCCCCGGGTGCGCACTTGGTGCAAGGTGGGCACCCAAAATAGGGATCAAGCACCAAAACACAAGTTTCGGGATGCAAAATGGGACCCAAGGACCACAAATGCGTTCCAAGACCCATGATGGGTCCACGAGAACAAAAATGTGTTCCGAGACTTAATAAACAAATATTGGGTTTTAGGAGAAGAAACATGCTCTGATGCCCAAAACGAGAATCGACCCCGAAAAGGCCACAGGCCAAAAGTGGGATGCGAGACAAAAAAAAATGGGACCCGAGGACCAAAATTGGGTTCCCAGGTCGAAGACAGGGCAACCGGACAAGAAACGACCTCTAAGGCTCGAAATGAGTCCCGACGACTAAAACTTGACAAGAAGCACCCATCAGGCACCCAACTCGACACCCATGGGATGCCGACCCACCCGGGCTTCCACCTAGCACACCTTGGCACCCACCCACCCTCGCACCCAACCTCGCACCCAACTTAGCACCTTTGAACCCACATTGGCACTCACCCTGACCCTGGCACCTTGGAACCCACATTGGCACTCACCTTGACCCTGGCACCCACCTTTGCACTCACCTTGGGACCCACCCTGGCTCCCACCTCGGCACCCACCCAGACACCCACCTTGGTTCCTTGGCACCCACCTTGGATCCTTGGCACCCACCCCGACACCCACCTTGGCACGCAACTTGGCTACTTGCCACCCACCTTGGCTCCTTGACGCCCACCCCGACAACCACCCCGTGACCTACCCTGGCTAGGGTTGGTGCACACCCACCCTGGTGCCCACCTTGGCACCCACCCTATGACCCACCTTGGCACGCACCTTAGTACCCACCCCGTTACCCACCCTAGGACCCACCCCGTGACCCACCTTGGCCAGGGTGGGTGCACCCACCCTGGTGCCCACCTTGGCACCCACCCATCCTAGCACCCAGCCTGTGACCGGGCTTGGAACCCAACCTTGCACCCGCACCCGTCTTGGCCAGTGTGGGTGCGCACCCATCCTGGCACCCACGTTGTGACACACCCTTTAACCCACGCACCCTAGCACCCACGTTGGCACCCACCTTGGAACCCAACCTAGCAACTTGGCACCCACCCCGTGACCCACCTTGGCATCCACCATAGCAGTCGCCGACTTGGCACCCACCTCGGCACCCACCTTGACACTTGTGGACCCACCTTGCCACTCACCCTAGCATCGACCCATCCTAGCACCCACCCTGGCACCTTTGCACCCTAGCACTCACCCATCCTAGCACCTAACCTGTGACCCACCTTGACACTCACCCTCGCACCCACCTTGGAACCCAACCTAGCACCCACCCACCCTGACACCAACCCTAGCACCTACCCACCCTTGCACCCACCCTGTGACCCATCTTGGCACCCACCCATCCTACCACTCAACCTATCACCCACCTTCTCACCCACCTTGGCATCCACCTTAGCACCCACCCACACTGGCACCTTGGCACCCACCTCGGGCAAGGTGGGTGCACACCCACCCTGGCACCCAATTTAGAACCCACCGAGCATGTTACCCACCTTGGCACCCACATTGCAGCCCACCCTAGTACCCACCCTATGACCCACATTGGCATCCACACCCTAGCACCCAGGCACCTCGACACCCGCCTTGACACCCACCCTAGCACTGAACCTGTGACCCACCTTGGAACTCACCCTAGAACCCACCCACCCTGTGAACCACCTTGGCATCCACCTTAGCACCCACCCACCTTGGCACCCACTCTAGCACTCACCCATCCTAACACCCAACTTGTTACCCACCTTGGCACCCGCCCTCGCGTCCACCTTGAAACCCACCCTAGCACCCACCCACGCAGGAGCCCACCTTGGCACCCAACCTAACACCCACGCATCCTGGCACCCAACTTGTGACCCACCTTGGAACCCACCCTAGTACCCACCTTTGAACCCACTATATCACCAACCCACCTTGGCACCCACCCTATGACCCTCTTTGGAATCCACCCTAGCACGCACCCACCCTGGCACCCACCATGGAGCGCACCCTAGCACCCACCCACCTCGGCACGCACCTCAACACCCACCTTGGTGTGCGCACTGCGCCAACCTCTCAAAGACCCTATGTGGTGCGCTCCAAAGTGTACACCTTTGGTGCGCTCCAAGGTGCGCACCTTTGGTGCACACCGAGGTGCACACCAAAGTGTGCACCGAGGTGAGCACCAAAGTGCACTCCAGGGTGCACACCAAGGCGTGCACCTTTGGTGCGGTCAATGCAAACGAATTCGGAAGTTGGGGTCGATGTCCTAATCGCTGCTGCAGACTACACGTATGAGAATCGGACAAATAGCTTTATATAGGGGAGGTGTTGCGTTTGATGGGTCGACTCCCCTGGTTGTGTGCACTGCACCAACTTCAAAGACCCTGTCTTGTTTAAGAAGTCAAAAGTTGGGGTGGATGTCCTAATCATTGCTGCAGTCTACGCATGTATGAGAATCAGACAAATAGCTTATATAGGGGAGGTGTTGCATTCGGTGGGTTGACTCCCCTGGTTGTGCGCACTGCGCCAACCTCAAAGACCCCGCATAGCAGAAGAAGTCGGAAGTCGGATTTTGGTGAGCACCAAGGCGTGCACCTTTGGTGCGGTCAACGCAGACGAATTCAGAAGTTGGGGTGGATGTCCTAATCGTTGTTGCAGGCTACACATGTATGAGAATCAGACAAATAGCTTATATAGGGGAGGTGTTGGGTTTGATGGGTCAACTCCCTTGGTTGTGCGCATTACGCCAACCTCAAAGACCTTGTTTTCGTTAAGAAGTCAAAAGTTGGGGTCAATGTCCTAATGGCTCCTGCAGGCTACACATGTATGAGAATCGGACAAATAGCTTATATAGGGGAGGTGTTGGGTTTGATGGGTCGACTCCCCTGGTTGTGCGCATTACGTCAACCTCAAAGACCTTGTTTTCGTTAAGAAGTCAAAAGTTGGGGTCGATGTCCTAATTGCTCCTGTAGACTACACATGTATGAGAATCAGACAAATAGCTTATATAGGGGAGGTGTTGGGTTTGATGGGTTGACTCCCCTAGTTGTTCGCATTACACCAACCTCAAAGACCTTGTTTTCGTTTAGAAGCCGAAAGTTGGGGTCGATGTCCTAATTGCTCCTGCAGGCTACGCATGTATGAGAATCAGACAAATAGCTTATATAGGGGAGGTGTTGGGTTTGATGGGTCGACTCCCCTGGTTGTGCGCATTGCGCCAACCTCAAAGACCCTGCATTGCGGATGAAGTCGAAAGTCAGAGTTTGGTGTGCTACAAGGTGTGGTCGAAGGTGCTCACCTAGGTGTGCACCTTTGGAGCACAGGAAAAGTGCCCTCCAAAAGTGCGCACCTTTGGAGTGCACAAAAGTGCCCTCCAAAAGTGCGCACCTTTGGAGCGCAGAAAAGTGCCCTCCAAAAAGTGCCCTCCAAAAGTGCGCACCTTTGGAGCGCAGAAAAGTGCCCTCCAAAAAGTGCCCTCCAAAAGTGCGCACCTTTGGAGCGCAGAAAAGTGCCCTCCAAAAAGTGCCCTCCAAAAGTGCGCACCTTTGGAGCGCAGAAAAGTGCCCTCCAAAAAGTGCCCTCCAAAAGTGCGCACCTTTGGAGCGCAGAAAAGTGCCCTCCAAAAAGTGCCCTCCAAAAGTGCGCACCTTTGGAGCGCAGAAAAGTGCCCTCCAAAAAGTGCCCTCCAAAAGTGCGCACCTTTGGAGCGCAGAAAAGTGCCCTCCAAAAAGTGCCCTCCAAAAGTGCGCACCTTTGGAGCGCAGAAAAGTGCCCTCCAAAAAGTGCCCTCCAAAAGTGCGCACCTTTGGAGCGCAGAAAAGTGCCCTCCAAAAAGTGCCCTCCAAAAGTGCGCACCTTTGGAGCGCAGAAAAGTGCCCTCCAAAAGTGCGCACTTTTGGTGCGCACCAAGGCGCTGGTTCGGTCGTTGCAGGCGAGTTCGGAAGTTGGGGTCGATGTCCTGAGCGGAGGTGCAAACTACACAGGTGTCGGAATCGGACAAATAGCTTATATAGGGGAGGTGTATGCTTCGATGGGTCGACTCCCCAGGTTGAGCGCACCGCGCCAACCTCAAAGACCCTACGGTATGGATGAAGTCGGAAGTTGGGTCCGATGACCGATTCGATTAGTAGGTATGCTCATGAGGTCGGAATTTGGGTCCGATGACCTGCCATGTGCAGGAAGGCGAATGTTGACACTGTGCGTTGCAAGGTGCACACCAAGGCGCTGGTGCGGTCTTTTTAGTCGAGTTCGGAAGTTGGGGTCGATGTCCTGATCGGAGGTGCAAGCTACACAGGTGTGGGAATCGGACAAATAGCTTATATAGGGGAGGTGTATGCTTCGTTGGGTCGACTCCCCGGGTTGAGCGCACCGCGCCAACCTCAAAGACCCTACGGTATGGATGAAGTCGGAAGTTGGGTCCGATGACCGATTCGATATGTAGGCATACTCGCGAGGTCGGAATTTGGGTCCGATGACCTGCCACGTGCAGGAAGGCGAATGTTGGCACTGTGCGTTGCAAGGTGCGCACCAAGGCGCTGGTTCGGTCGTTGGAGGCGAGTTCGGAAGTTGGGGTCGATGTCTTGATCGGAGGTGCAAACTACACAGGTGTGGGAATCGGACAAATAGCTTATATAGGGGAGGTGTATGCTTCGTTGGGTCGACTCCCCGGGTTGAGCGCACCGCGCCAACCTCAAAGACCCTACGGTATGGATGAAGTCGGAAGTTGGGTCCGATGACCGATTCGATATGTAGGCATACTCGCGAGGTCGGAATTTGGGTCCGATGACCTGCCATGTGCAGGAAGGCGAATGTTGGGACTGTGCGTCGCAAGGTGCGCACCAAGGCGCTGGTGCCGTCGTTGCAGTCGAGTTCGGAAGTTGGGGTCGATGTCCTGGTCAGAGGTGCAAACTACACAGGTGTGGGAATCGGACAAATAGCTTATATAGGGGAGGTGTATGCTTCGATGGGTCGACTCCCTGGGTTGAGCGCACCGCGCCAACCTCAAAGACCCTACAGTATGGATGAAGTCGGAAGTTGGGTCCGATGACCGATTCGATACGTAGGCATATTGGCGAGGTCTGAATTTGTGTCCGATGACCTGCCATGCGCAGGAAGGCGGAATTTGGGTCCGATGACCGAGTTGATGGCGTGCCATGCGCAGAAAGGCGGAATTTGGGTCCGATGACCGAGTTGATGTTGATGGCCCGCCATGCACAGGAAGGCGGAATTTGGGTCCGATGACCGATTTGAAGGCGTGCCATACGCAAAAAGGCGGAGTTTGGGTCCGATGACCGAGTTGATATTGATGGCCCGCCATGCGCAGGAAGGCGGAATTTGGGTCCGATGACCTGACATACGCATGGAGTCCGACTCGGGGGCCGATGTTCGATTCGATGACTTGCATTGTGGGTAAAGTCGGAAGTTGTGGTCTTTGACCCGATTCGATGACCAGACTTCGGCTGCTTGAGAATCGGACAAATAACTTATATAGGGGAGGTAGTGTTCTCGAGCATCCTCCCCCCGTGCCCGTTTATGTCGATTGATGCTGGTGCTCGACTGGTTGGAGCGCTCGGATGCAAAAATCTTGCACCAGGATTTATCGATTGTGATGGACACGGCAAGTCTCCTGATTGCTATGCAGGAGCTCATCGTGAATCTCTATGCGGCCTTGGTATGGACTCGACCTGCGGAATGGTTCGGCAATGGTAGTCGCTCCAACACGTCCTTGCAATGGCCACAGAGGTGATTCGACTAGAGCTCCAGTCTAGCTTTTGGGTTGCTTGGCGGACTGGTATAGCCGCGATCGAGTTCCGGCCATGAACGTTTTAGATAGCTCTTGGGCTTTCTGGGACGGAAGTCGGAAGTTTGGGCTGTTGTCCGATTTGATGACCATTCTTCGGATGTGTGAGAATCGGACAAATAACTTATATAGGGGACTGTGTTGTCTCACGCAGCCCCCTCCGTGCCCCTCTATCTCGACCGATGTTGGTGCTTGAAAGGGTTGGGATCGCTCGGATTTATAAACGTGCACCACCATTTGTCGAGTGTGAGGGACGCGGCAGGTCTCCTAAATGCTATGCGGGCGCTCTCTGAGAATCTCTATCCGGCCTCGACACAGACTAGTCTTGCTGAATGGTTTGGCACTGGTAGTCGATCCAACACGTCGTTGTTGTGGCCGCCTAGGCGATTCGATTCGAGCCCCCGTCTAGCTTTTGGGTTGCTTGGCGGATTTTGCCCTATCCGCAAGTGAGCTCGGTCCCTAAACGTTCGAGAAACCCGATTGCTATGCGCCGACTCTCTTTCTTGCGAGCCTCCATCTAGCTTTTGGGTCTCTACGGAACGGAAGTCGGAATCTGGGACCGTTGTTTGATTCGACGAGGCAGACTACGGTTGTGCGAGAATCGGACAAATAACTTATATAGGGGAGGTGTTGACTGGAGCATTCTCCCCCGTGCCCCTCTAACTCGACCAATGCTGGCGCTCGAACGGTGGTAGCGCTCGGATTTTCATTGAGCGCCAGCATTGGTCGATTTAGAGGGGCATGCGAGATTCCCGAATGCTATGCGAGGGCTCTAACGGAAATGTCTATTGGTTTCGGTATGGATGCAATTGCGAGTGGTTCGGCAAAGGTAGTCGTTCCGATGCGTCCATGTCGTGGCCAAATCGATAATTCGATTTGAGCCCTCGTATAGCATTTGGGTCTCTCGATGTGATTCCGCATTCCAGTCCCTTTGGGCACTGCTTGAGCCGCATCCCAGGGGGTTCCCTTCCCAATAATCTGCCTCGCAACCCGATTGCTATGCGGTGAGGCTCCTCGGCCGCCTCGGAACTATCTGTGTATCAGACGCATCGCGGGATAAGGGGTTGGCAACGGTAGTCGCCCCAAGCGCGTCCGATGCTTGGACCATTCCGAGGCGGCCCTGAAGCCTCTTCCGTCTAGCCGTTGGGTCCTTCTCGCCGCATCCCTCGCCTCGCACCCCGATTGCTATGCGGTGAGGCTCCTCGGCCGCCTCGGAACTATCTGTGTATCGGACGCGTCGCGGGATAAGGGGTTGTCACTGGTAGTCGCCCCAAGCGCGTCCGATGCTTGGACCATTCCGAGGCGGCCCTGAAGCCTCTTCCGTCTAGCCGTTGGGTCCTTCTCGCCGCATCCCTCGCCTCGCACCCCGATTGCTATGCGGTGAGGCTCCTCGGCCGCCTCGGAACTATCTGTGTATCGGACGCGTCGCGGGATAAGGGGTTGTCATTGGTAGTCGCCCCAAGCGCGTCCGATGCTTGGACCATTCCGAGGCGGCCCTGAAGCCTCTTCCGTCTAGCCGTTGGGTCCTTCTCGCCGCATCCCTCGCCTCGCACCCCGATTGCTATGCGGTGAGGCTCCTCGGCCGCCTCGGAACTATCTGTGTATCGGACGCGTCGCGGGATAAGGGGTTGTCACTGGTAGTCGCCCCAAGCGCGTCCGATGCTTGGACCATTCCGAGGCGGCCCTGAAGCCTCTTCCGTCTAGCCGTTGGGTCCTTCTCGCCGCATCCCTCGCCTCGCACCCCGATTGCTATGCGGTGAGGCTCCTCGGCCGCCTCGGAACTATCTGTGTATCGGACGCGTCGCGGGATAAGGGGTTGTCACTGGTAGTCGCCCCAAGCGCGTTCGATGCTTGGACCATTCCGAGGCGGCCCTGAAGCCTCTTCCGTCTAGCCGTTGGGTCCTTCTCGCCGCATCCCTCGCCTCGCACCCCGATTGCTATGCGGTGAGGCTCCTCGGCCGCCTTGGAACTATCTGTGTATCGGACGCGTCGCGGGATAAGGGGTTGTCACTGGTAGTCGCCCCAAGCGCGTCCGATGCTTGGACCATTCCGAGGCGGACCCGAAGCCTCTTCCGTCTAGCCGTTGGGTCCTTCTCGCCGCATCCTTCGCCTCGCACCCCGATTGCTATGCGGTGAGGCTCCTCGGCCGCCTCGGAACTATCTGTGTATCGGACGCGTCGCGGGATAAGGGGTTGTCACTGGTAGTCGCCCCAAGCGCGTCCGATGCTTGGACCATTCCGAGGCGGACCCGAAGCCTCTTCCGTCTAGCCGTTGGGTCCTTCTCGCCGCATCCCTCGCCTCGCACCCCGATTGCTATGCGGTGAGGCTCCTCGGCCGCCTTGGAACTATCTGTGTATCGGACGCGTCGCGGGATAAGGGGTTGTCACTGGTAGTCGCCCCAAGCGCGTCCGATGCTTGGACCATTCCGAGGCGGACCCGAAGCCTCTTCCGTCTAGCCGTTGGGTCCTTCTCGCCGCATCCCTCGCCTCGCACCCCGATTGCTATGCGGTGAGGCTCCTCGGCCGCCTTGGAACTATCTGTGTATCGGACGCGTCGCGGGATAAGGGGTTGTCACTGGTAGTCGCCCCAAGCGCGTCCGATGCTTGGACCATTCCGAGGCGGACCCGAAGCCTCTTCCGTCTAGCCGTTGGGTCCTTCTCGCCGCATCCCTCGCCTCGCACCCCGATTGCTATGCGGTGAGGCTCCTCGGCCGCCTTGGAACTATCTGTGTATCGGACGCGTCGCGGGATAAGGGGTTGTCACTGGTAGTCGCCCCAAGCGCGTCCGATGCTTGGACCATTCCGAGGCGGCCCCGAAGCCTCTTCCGTCTAGCCGTTGGGTCCTTCTCGCCGCATCCCTCGCCTCGCACCCCGATTGCTATGCGGTGAGGCTCCTCGGCCGCCTTGGAACTATCTGTGTATCGGACGCGTCGCGGGATAAGGGGTTGTCACTGGTAGTCGCCCCAAGCGCGTCCGATGCTTGGACCATTCCGAGGCGGCCCCGAAGCCTCTTCCGTGTAGCCGTTGGGTCCTTCTCGCCGCATCCCTCGCCTCGCACCCCGATTGCTATGCGGTGAGGCTCCTCGGCCGCCTTGGAACTATCTGTGTATCGGACGCGTCGCGGGATAAGGGGTTGTCACTGGTAGTCGCCCCAAGCGCGTCCGATGCTTGGACCATTCCGAGGCGGACCTGAAGCCTCTTCCCTCTAGCCGTTGGGGCTTTCTCGCCGCATCCCTCGCCTCGCACCCTGATTGCTATGCTGTGAGGCTCCTCGGCCGCCTTGGAACTATCTGTGTATCGGACGCATCGCGGGATAAGGGGTTGGCAGTGGTAGTCGCCCCAAGCGCATCCGATGCTTGGACCATTCCGAGGCGGCCCTGCAGCCTCTTCCGTCTAGCCGTTGGGGCCATCTCGCCGCATCCCCCACCTCGCACCACGATTGCTATGCGGTGAGGCTCCTTGGCCGCCTCGGAACTATCTGTGTATCGGACGCATCGCGGGATAAGGGGTTGTCACTGGTAGTCGCCCCAAGCGCGTCCGATGCTTGGACTATTCCGAGGCGGCCCTGCAGCCTCTTCCGTCTAGCCGTTGGGGCCATCTCGCTGCATCCCCCACCTCCTCGGCCGCCTCGGAACTATCTGTGTATCGGACGCATCGCGGGATAAGGGGTTGGCAGTGGTAGTCGCCCCAAGCGCGTCCGATGCTTGGACTATTCCGAGGCAGCCCTGCAGCCTCTTCCGTCTAGCCTTTGGGGCCATCTCGCCGCATCCCTCGCCTCGCACCCCGATTGCTATGCGGTGAGGCTCCTCGGCCGCCTGGGAACTATCTTCGTATCGGACGCATCGCGGGATAAGGGGTTGTCACTGGTAGTCGCCCCAAGCGCGTCCGATGCTTGGACTATTCCGAGGCGGCCCTGTGGCCTCTTCCGTCTAGCCGTTGGGGCCATCTCGCCGCATCCCCCACCTCGCACCCCGATTGCTATGCGGTGAGGCTCTTCGGCCGCCTTGGAACTATCTTCGTATCGGACGCATCGCGGGATAAGGGGTTGTCACTGGTAGTGGCCCCAAGCGCGTCCGATGCTTGGACTATTCCGAGGCGGCCCTGCAGCCTCTTCCGTCTAGCCGTTGGGGCCATCTCGCCGCATCCCCCACCTCGCACCCCGATTGCTATGCGGTGAGGCTCCTCGGCCGCCTTGGAACTATCTTCGTATCGGACGCATCGCGGGATAAGGGGTTGTCACTGGTAGTCGCCCCAAGCGCGTCCGATGCTTGGACTATTCCGACGCGGCCCTGTGGCCTCTTCCGTCTAGCCGTTGGGGCCATCTCGCCGCATCCCCCACCTCGCACCCCGATTGCTATGCGGTGAGGCTCCTCGGCCGCCTTGGAACCATCTTCGTATCGGACGCATCGCGGGATAGGGGGCTGTCACTGGTAGTCGCCCCAAGCGTGTCCGATGCTTGGACCATTCCTAGGCGGCCCTGAAGCCTCTTCCGTCTAGCCGTTGGGGCCTTCCCGCCCCATCCCTCGCCTCGCACCCCCGATTGCTATGCGGTGAGGCTCCTCGGCCGCCTTGGAACCATCTGTGTATCGGACGCATCGCGGGATAAGGGGTTGGCACTGGCAGTCGCCCCAAGCGCGTCCGATGCTTGGACCATTCTGAGGTGGCCCTGAAGCCTCTTCCGTCTAGCCGTTGGGGCCTTCCCGCCCCATCCCTCGCCTCGCACCCCGATTGATATGCGGTGAGGCTCCTCGGCCGCCTTGGAACTATCTGTGTATCGGACGCATCGCGGGATAAGGGGTTGGCACTGGTAGTCGTCCCAATCGCATCCGATGCTTGGACCATTCCGAGGCGGCCCTGCAGCCTCTTCCGTTTAGCCGTCGGGGCCTTCCCGCCGCATCCCTCGCCTCGCATCCCGATTCCTATGCGGTGAGTCTTCTCGGCCGCCGCGGAACTATACCTGTTATTGCTACTGCATCCTTCGGCTGGTAACCTCCTCTGCCGCCTTGGAACGTTCTCTTTGTCGGACGCGTCGCGGGATAAGGGGTTGGCACTGGTAGTCGCCCCAAGCGCGCCCGATGCATAGACCGCTCCGAGTCGACCTTGCTTTCAGCCTCTCACATGCATAGACCTCTCTGAGTCGACCCTGCAGCCTCTCACGTTTAGCCTTTGGAATCTCGCCTCACAACATGATTGCTATCCTTGATGCATCCCTTGCCTCGAGCCCTGATTGCTTTCTTGGCTGCATCCCTCCTCTCCTCACAGCCCGGTTGTCATCACTGCTTCATCCGTCGCTTCATGCATTCTGGCTGCTGGGCCCTTCCCACCGCACACCTCGATTGCTATCTCTTCTGCATCACACACCCCGATTGCTATCTCTGCTACATCCCTCGGCTCTCACTTCTGCATCCTTCGCCTCACACCTCGATTGCTATCAATGCTGCATCCGTAACCTCACACCCCGATTGCTATGCGGGGAGGCTCCTTGGCCGCCTTGGAAATTTCTGTGTGTCGGACGCACCGCGGGATAAGGGGTTGGCACTGGTAGTCGCCCCAAGTGCGCCCGATTCTTAGACCGCTTCGAGGTGACCTCGTAGCCTCTTTCGTCCAGGCTTCCTGCCTTCAACGCCCTTTTTACACCTCGATTGCTATGCGCGGGCTCGTTGGCGTCTATCACCTCTCTGCGAAGAGTGGCACGATGATTGTTGGGGTAAATCGTAGCAGTCCGATCTCTGGCCTTGGGCCATTGTGAGGGCTGATCGATTTCCTGTGCGCATCTCGTGTTCGCCCAGTAACAGACTCGACGACTTGTAATCGGTCTTGTTCCCGATTGTTCCTGGAGGTAGTCTTCGGAACTCTTGGATTTGACCTGTCACTCGAACTGTCCTCTTCCGAGGATGCTTGTGTGTGTGTGCTTGTGCCATTTCCTTGGCGGTATTAACGAGATATTAAAGAGCGGAGTGAGCGCCTCGCCCAGCTATGTTTGGGGCTCTCACTCCCTTACCCGGTGTGCGACCGCTTTGCACGTAGGTTGCGGAGCATCGCGACTCTTTCGATGTTTGGCGGTTGTCTTCCGGTGATGCGTTGGTCCCGAAGTGCACGTTACTAGCATTTCTGCCATTGTTCTCGATCTTTGGCACGTTCCTTCGTTGCAATTGGATATATATCTCCGTTTATACGCGCAGGCTTCTCCCGCCTATTCAGCGCTGTCCCACTCTCAGCACTCTCGTGGTCTCCTTGGCTTCTCTCTCCCGTGAGCGAGCTCTCTTCTCGAGTCTTTTCCATGTCCCATGGAGGTTGCCTTGCGAAATTCGGGCACACAAACGTGACCGGATAAGAGCGGAATTGCCTATGAGGAGAAGCTCACCTTAGGGAGCAGCAATGCCGAGTGTTTCGACAGAGGGTAGAGGGGGCGTTGTTTGGGCGGTTGCACAAAAGAGTGCTACGTTTGCACTGAAGGTTGCTTCTTCGTCTCCGACGAACTCTTCGAGGCAAAAAAGCTTGTTTACGGGGTCGAGGTGGGACTGTTCGTGCGAGTTGCGCCACCAAAAGTGCGTAGGGGGCATATACCTGGGAAATGGATGTCTCTGAGTGGCCTTACTCGGTCGCGTGCACGGTGCATTCTCTAACGGCAGGACTGTCGCGAGCATGTGCGGTTCGGATGTTTTCGGGTAAAGGGTTCCGTACGGGATGTTCTTCCCAGGCTCCTGTGAACCGAGACTCTGCATCGTCATGCTCCGGCTCCCGTGGGTGCTTCATGCCTCGTCGAGCTGTTTGTCGTGGACGATTAAGGCCGAGGCCTTCCTTCGAGAGGGGAATTGTTCAGGCTGGTCGAGGCGGGATTGTTCGTGCGGGGTGCACC
>NW_026729016.1:12500-30000 GCF_030272615.1 Cryptomeria japonica | reverse complement strand
GTTTGGTGGGGTTTCTCGCATTGGCTCTTCCCAGGCCCGGTTGTTGGGTGCGCTCCCACCCTGGCGCGCGCGAAGTTGGAAGTTGGGTTAATTGCCCGGGCGCGCACCTTCGCCAGGGTGGGCACCTTGGTGCGCAAACCTTGGCTGGGCTGCGCACCAGGGCGGGCTCAAGATGGCACCAGCATTCCCTTTTTCTCACTATCTTTCAAAACGGAAATTTTAAAATCTCGTTTTTTTTTTGCCTTTTATGGAAATTAGTGAAGGCATCGCATCAAAGGTGCGCACCTCGCTGCCCACCTTGGTGTGCTCCGAGGTGCCCACCACGGTGCGCAACGCCGGTGCGAACCCGGGAGCGCCCCGATGTGTGCTCCAAGGTGCGGCGTGCACGAAGTCGGACCCCGGTTTGCCCCGGGTGCGCACCTCGCGTGCACCTTGGTGCGCACACCTTGGCTGGGTTGCGCGGCCTGGTGGGCACCATGGTGCGCACCAAGGAGCGCTCCGAAGTGTGCTCCAAGGTGCGGCGTGCACGAAGTCGGAGCCCGGTTTGCCCCGGGTGCGCACCTTCGCCGCGGTGGGCACCATGGCGTGCACGAAGTCGGAGCCCGGTTTGCCCCGGGTGCGCACCTCGCGTGCACCTTCGCCGGGGTGGGCACCTCGGCTGGGTTGCGCGCCCTGGTGCGCACCAAGGAGCGCTCTGAAGTGTGCTCCAAGGTGCGGCGTGCACGAAGTCGGAGCCCGGTTTGCCCCGGGTGTGCACCTCGGGTGCGCACCTCGCGTGCACCTTCGCTGCGGTGGGCACCTTGGCTGGGTTGCGCGCCTTGGTGGGCACCATGCAGTGCACGAAGTCGGAGCCCGGATTGCCCCGGGCGCGCACCTCCGCCAGGGTGGGCACCTTGGTGCGCACAACTTGCCTGGGCTGCGCACCAGGAAGGGCTCAAGATGGCACCCGCGTTCCGTTTTTTTCACTATCTTTCAGAACGGAAATTTTAAAATCTCGTTTTTTTTTGCCTTTTCTTGAAATTAGTGAAGGCAGCGCATCAAAGGTGCGCAACGCTGGTGCGAACCTGGGAGCGCTCCGATGTGTGCTCCAAGGTGCGGCGTGCACGAAGTCGGACCCCGGTTTGCCCCGGGTGCGCACCTCGCGTGCACCTTGGTGCGCACACCTTGGCTGGGTTGCGCGCCCTGGTGGGCACCATGGTGCGCACCAAGGAGCGCTCCGAAGTGTGCTCCAAGGTGCGGCGTGCACGAAGTCGGAGCCCGGTTTGCCCCGGGTGCGCACCTCGCGTGCACCTTCGCCGCGGTGGGCACCATGGCGTGCACGAAGTCGGAGCCCGGTTTGCCCCGGGTGCGCACCTCGCGTGCACCTTCGCCGGGGTGGGCACCTTGGTGTGCAGACCTTGGCTGGGTTGCGCGCCCTGGTGGGCACCATGGTGCGCACCAAGGAGCGCTCCGAAGTGTGCTCCAAGGTGCGGCCTGCACGAAGTCGGAGCCCGGTTTGCCCCGGGTGTGCACCTCGGGTGGGCACCTTGGTGCGCATGCCTTGCCTGGGCTGCGCACCAGGGCGGGCTCAAGATGGCACCCGCGTTCCTTTTTTTTCACTATCTTTCAAAACGGAAATTTTAAAATCTCATTTTTTTTTGCCTTTTTCTGGAAATTAGTGAAGGCAGCGCATCAAAGGTGCGCACCTCGCTGCCCACCACGGTGCGCAACGCCGGTGGGCACCCGGGAGTGCTTCGAAGTGTGCTCCAAGGTGCTGCGTGCACGTTGTCGGAGCCCGGTTTGCCCCGGGTGCGCACCTCGCGTGCACCTTCGTCGGGGTGGGCACCTTGGCTGGGTTTGCCCCGGCTGCGCTCCGAAGCGGGGTTATTGGAGCGCCGCCTCTTTTTTTGTCGGAGCGTTTGGTGGGGTTTCTCGCATTGGCTCTTCCGAGGCCCGGTTGCCACCCTGGCGCGCACGAAGTCGGAAGTAGGGTTAATTGCCCGGGTGCGCACCTTTGCCAGGGTGGGCACCTTACCTGGGCTGCGCACCAGGGCGGGCTCAAGATGGCACGCGCGTTCCGTTTTTTTCACTATCTTTCAAAACGGAAATTTTAAAATCTCCTTTTTTTTTTGCCTTTTCTGGAAATTAGTGAAGGCAGCGCATCAAAGGTGCGCACCTCGCTGCCCACCTTGGTGTGCTCTGAGGTGCGCACCCGGGAGCGCTACGAAGTGTGCTCCAAGGTGCGGCGTGCACGTTGTCGGAGCCCGGTTTGCCCCGGGTGCGCACCTCGCCTGCACCTTGGCCGGGGTGGGCACCTTGGCTGGGTTTGCCCAGGGTGCGCTCCGAAGCGGGGTTACTGGAGCGCCCCCTCTTTTTTTGTCAGAGCGTTTGGTGGGGTTTCTCGCATTGGCTCTTCCCAGGCCCGGTTGTTGGGTGCGCTCCCACCCTGGCGCGCGCGAAGTTGGAAGTTGGATTAATTGCCCGGGCGCGCACCTTCGCCAGGGTGGGCACCTTGGTGCGCACACCTTGGCTGGGCTGCGCACCAGGGCGGGCTCAAGATGGCACCAGCATTCCCTTTTTCTCACTATCTTTCAAAACGGAAATTTTAAAATCTCGTTTTTTTTTTGCCTTTTATGGAAATTAGTGAAGGCATCGCATCAAAGGTGCGCACCTCGCTGCCCACCTTGGTGTGCTCCGAGGTGCCCACCACGGTGCGCAACGCCGGTGCGAACCCGGGAGCGCCCCGATGTGTGCTCCAAGGTGCGGCGTGCACGAAGTCGGACCCCGGTTTGCCCCGGGTGCGCACCTCGCGTGCACCTTGGTGCGCACACCTTGGCTGGGTTGCGCGGCCTGGTGGGCACCATGGTGCGCACCAAGGAGCGCTCCGAAGTGTGCTCCAAGGTGCGGCGTGCACGAAGTCGGAGCCCGGTTTGCCCCGGGTACGCACCTCGCGTGCACCTTCGCCGGGGTGGGCACCTCGGCTGGGTTGCGCGCCCTGGTGCGCACCAAGGAGCGCTCCGAAGTGTGCTCCAAGGTGCGGCGTGCACGAAGTCGGAGCCCGGTTTGCCCCGGGTGCGCACCTTCGCCGCGGTGCGCACCATGGCGTGCACGAAGTCGGAGCCCGGTTTGCCCCGGGTGCGCACCTCGCGTGCACCTTCGGCGGGGTTGCGCGCCCTGGTGGGCACCATGGTGCGCACCAAGGAGCGCTCCGAAGTGTGCTCCAAGGTGCGGCGTGCACGAAGTCGGAGCCCGGTTTGCCCCGGGTGCGCACCTCGCGTGCACCTTCGGCGGGGTTGCGCGCCCTGGTGGGCACCATGGTGCGCACCAAGGAGCGCTCCGAAGTGTGCTCCAAGGTGCGGCGTGCACGAAGTCGGAGCCCGGTTTGCCCCGGGTGCGCACCTCGCGTGCACCTTCGCCGCGGTGGGCACCATGGCGTGCACGAAGTCGGAGCCCGGTTTGCCCCGGGTGCGCACCTCGCGTGCACCTTCGCCGGGGTGGGCACCTCGGCTGGGTTGCGCGCCCTGGTGCGCACCAAGGAGCGCTCCGAAGTGTGCTCCAAGGTGCGGCGTGCACGAAGTCGGAGCCCGGTTTGCCCCGGGTGCGCACCTCGCGTGCACCTTCGCCAGGGTGGGCACCTCGGTGCGCACACCTTCTCAATGTTTTCTTGCCTTTTCTGGAAATTGGTGAAGGCAGCGCATCAAAGGTGCGCACCTCGGTGTGCTCCGAGGTGCGAACCCGAGAGCGCTCCGAGGTGCCCACGAAGTCGAAAGTCGGGTTAATTGCATTGTTTTCCCCGGGTGCGCTCCGAGGTGCGCAACATCGGCGCGCACCAAGGAGGGCTCCGAAGTGTGCTCCAAGGTGCGCACGATGGCGTGCACCTCTGGTGCGCACGATTCGGAGCTCGGTTTGACCGGGGTGCGCACACCTTGGCTGGGTTGCGCACCTTTTGTGCGCTCCAAGGTGCGCACGAAGTCGGAGCTCGGTTTGCCCCGGGTGCGCACCTTCGCCAGGGTGCGCACCTTGATGCGCACGCCTTGGCTGGGCTGCGCACCTTGGTGGGCGCCATGGTGCGCACCTTTCGTGCGCTCCAAGGTGCGCACGAAGTCGGAGCTCGGTTTGCCCCGGGTGCGCACCTTGGTGGGCGCCATGGTGCACTCCGAGGTGCCCAAGATTGGTGCGCACCAAGGAGCGCTCCGAAGTGCGCTCCAAGGTGCGCGCGAAGTCGAAAGTTGGGTTAATTGTCCGGTTTGCCTCGGGTGCGCACCTTGCGTGCACCTTCGCCAGGGTGGGCGCCTTGGTGCGCACACCTTGGCTGGGCTGCGCACACCTTGGCACCCGCGTTTCCTTCATTTTAAATTTTTTTTTTTTACAATCTCTCAAGTGGGAAATTCTATAATCTCAACTTTTTTTGCCTTTTCAGGAAACTTTTGAATGGAGCGCATCATTGGTGCGCTCCGAAGTGTGCTCCAAAGCTCTCTCCAGCTGCGTGCACCTGCCCCGGCCGCGCACCCGGCCCCGCCCAGCTTCGCTCACCTGTCCCGGGCGTCTGGTGCGGAACCTTAGAGTAAGAAACATCACCGTGCACCTTGGCCAACGTGCGCGACTCGACCGAGCGCGCACTGGCCGAGGTGCACACCGATTTCACCTGGGTGCGCGCGCAGCACCTCGGGCGCACCGGGGTGCGCGCACAACGCCCGGGTTGCACCGTGGCCTGTGTGCTCGGGGTGCCTCGGGTGCGCGCTCGGTGTCGCCCCCGCGCGCGCGGTAGTGCGGGCAGCGCACCCCGGCCCGGCCCGGCCCCGACAAGAACGCAAACGGGCAAAAGGTTTATTCAAATAGCATTGCGACGCCCGGCGAAAAACTAAAAAAGGGTGCAACACCGGGACTTCCCGGGAGGTCACCCATCCCAGTACTACTCCGGCCCAAGCGCGCTTAACTGCGGAGTTCTGATGGGATCCGGTGCACTAATGCTGGTATGATCGCACCCGTTATGAGCTTGTCGCAGTGTGTACTTAGCAAACCGCGACCCACGTGCGAATCCACCCCGGCCACCCACCCCCGTCGAGGTGCACACCCTCCCTCGCGAAGTGCGCCCCGTTCGCCAAGTGTGAGCCCTGCCCGGGTGCGCGCACCTTGCTAGGGCGTCGGGTGTGCACCCGGCCCGGCCTACGTGCGTGCACCTGGAGGGGGCGTCGTGTGCGTGCAGTGTCCCGTCTGCAACGCGGTGCCCACACACCACCTCGGGCGCAACGACCTGCGCTCACATGTGGGCCGAGTGCACCTTGGTGCATGTTCGGGGCGCCTCGGGTGCACGCTCGATCTTGCCCCGGTGCACCAAGGCGCTCGGTTTGCCCCGGGTGCGCACTTGGTGCAAGGTGGGCACCCAAAATAGGGATCAAGCACCAAAACACAAGTTTCGGGATGCAAAATGGGACCCAAGGACCACAAATGCGTTCCAAGACCCATGATGGGTCCACGAGAACAAAAATGTGTTCCGAGACTTAATAAACAAATATTGGGTTTTAGGAGAAGAAACATGCTCTGATGCCCAAAACGAGAATCGACCCCGAAAAGGCCACAGGCCAAAAGTGGGATGCGAGACAAAAAAAAATGGGACCCGAGGACCAAAATTGGGTTCCCAGGTCGAAGACAGGGCAACCGGACAAGAAACGACCTCTAAGGCTCGAAATGAGTCCCGACGACTAAAACTTGACAAGAAGCACCCATCAGGCACCCAACTCGACACCCATGGGATGCCGACCCACCCGGGCTTCCACCTAGCACACCTTGGCACCCACCCACCCTCGCACCCAACCTCGCACCCAACTTAGCACCTTTGAACCCACATTGGCACTCACCCTGACCCTGGCACCTTGGAACCCACATTGGCACTCACCTTGACCCTGGCACCCACCTTTGCACTCACCTTGGGACCCACCCTGGCTCCCACCTCGGCACCCACCCAGACACCCACCTTGGTTCCTTGGCACCCACCTTGGATCCTTGGCACCCACCCCGACACCCACCTTGGCACGCAACTTGGCTACTTGCCACCCACCTTGGCTCCTTGACGCCCACCCCGACAACCACCCCGTGACCTACCCTGGCTAGGGTTGGTGCACACCCACCCTGGTGCCCACCTTGGCACCCACCCTATGACCCACCTTGGCACGCACCTTAGTACCCACCCCGTTACCCACCCTAGGACCCACCCCGTGACCCACCTTGGCCAGGGTGGGTGCACCCACCCTGGTGCCCACCTTGGCACCCACCCATCCTAGCACCCAGCCTGTGACCGGGCTTGGAACCCAACCTTGCACCCGCACCCGTCTTGGCCAGTGTGGGTGCGCACCCATCCTGGCACCCACGTTGTGACACACCCTTTAACCCACGCACCCTAGCACCCACGTTGGCACCCACCTTGGAACCCAACCTAGCAACTTGGCACCCACCCCGTGACCCACCTTGGCATCCACCATAGCAGTCGCCGACTTGGCACCCACCTCGGCACCCACCTTGACACTTGTGGACCCACCTTGCCACTCACCCTAGCATCGACCCATCCTAGCACCCACCCTGGCACCTTTGCACCCTAGCACTCACCCATCCTAGCACCTAACCTGTGACCCACCTTGACACTCACCCTCGCACCCACCTTGGAACCCAACCTAGCACCCACCCACCCTGACACCAACCCTAGCACCTACCCACCCTTGCACCCACCCTGTGACCCATCTTGGCACCCACCCATCCTACCACTCAACCTATCACCCACCTTCTCACCCACCTTGGCATCCACCTTAGCACCCACCCACACTGGCACCTTGGCACCCACCTCGGGCAAGGTGGGTGCACACCCACCCTGGCACCCAATTTAGAACCCACCGAGCATGTTACCCACCTTGGCACCCACATTGCAGCCCACCCTAGTACCCACCCTATGACCCACATTGGCATCCACACCCTAGCACCCAGGCACCTCGACACCCGCCTTGACACCCACCCTAGCACTGAACCTGTGACCCACCTTGGAACTCACCCTAGAACCCACCCACCCTGTGAACCACCTTGGCATCCACCTTAGCACCCACCCACCTTGGCACCCACTCTAGCACTCACCCATCCTAACACCCAACTTGTTACCCACCTTGGCACCCGCCCTCGCGTCCACCTTGAAACCCACCCTAGCACCCACCCACGCAGGAGCCCACCTTGGCACCCAACCTAACACCCACGCATCCTGGCACCCAACTTGTGACCCACCTTGGAACCCACCCTAGTACCCACCTTTGAACCCACTATATCACCAACCCACCTTGGCACCCACCCTATGACCCTCTTTGGAATCCACCCTAGCACGCACCCACCCTGGCACCCACCATGGAGCGCACCCTAGCACCCACCCACCTCGGCACGCACCTCAACACCCACCTTGGTGTGCGCACTGCGCCAACCTCTCAAAGACCCTATGTGGTGCGCTCCAAAGTGTACACCTTTGGTGCGCTCCAAGGTGCGCACCTTTGGTGCACACCGAGGTGCACACCAAAGTGTGCACCGAGGTGAGCACCAAAGTGCACTCCAGGGTGCACACCAAGGCGTGCACCTTTGGTGCGGTCAATGCAAACGAATTCGGAAGTTGGGGTCGATGTCCTAATCGCTGCTGCAGACTACACGTATGAGAATCGGACAAATAGCTTTATATAGGGGAGGTGTTGCGTTTGATGGGTCGACTCCCCTGGTTGTGTGCACTGCACCAACTTCAAAGACCCTGTCTTGTTTAAGAAGTCAAAAGTTGGGGTGGATGTCCTAATCATTGCTGCAGTCTACGCATGTATGAGAATCAGACAAATAGCTTATATAGGGGAGGTGTTGCATTCGGTGGGTTGACTCCCCTGGTTGTGCGCACTGCGCCAACCTCAAAGACCCCGCATAGCAGAAGAAGTCGGAAGTCGGATTTTGGTGAGCACCAAGGCGTGCACCTTTGGTGCGGTCAACGCAGACGAATTCAGAAGTTGGGGTGGATGTCCTAATCGTTGTTGCAGGCTACACATGTATGAGAATCAGACAAATAGCTTATATAGGGGAGGTGTTGGGTTTGATGGGTCAACTCCCTTGGTTGTGCGCATTACGCCAACCTCAAAGACCTTGTTTTCGTTAAGAAGTCAAAAGTTGGGGTCAATGTCCTAATGGCTCCTGCAGGCTACACATGTATGAGAATCGGACAAATAGCTTATATAGGGGAGGTGTTGGGTTTGATGGGTCGACTCCCCTGGTTGTGCGCATTACGTCAACCTCAAAGACCTTGTTTTCGTTAAGAAGTCAAAAGTTGGGGTCGATGTCCTAATTGCTCCTGTAGACTACACATGTATGAGAATCAGACAAATAGCTTATATAGGGGAGGTGTTGGGTTTGATGGGTTGACTCCCCTAGTTGTTCGCATTACACCAACCTCAAAGACCTTGTTTTCGTTTAGAAGCCGAAAGTTGGGGTCGATGTCCTAATTGCTCCTGCAGGCTACGCATGTATGAGAATCAGACAAATAGCTTATATAGGGGAGGTGTTGGGTTTGATGGGTCGACTCCCCTGGTTGTGCGCATTGCGCCAACCTCAAAGACCCTGCATTGCGGATGAAGTCGAAAGTCAGAGTTTGGTGTGCTACAAGGTGTGGTCGAAGGTGCTCACCTAGGTGTGCACCTTTGGAGCACAGGAAAAGTGCCCTCCAAAAGTGCGCACCTTTGGAGTGCACAAAAGTGCCCTCCAAAAGTGCGCACCTTTGGAGCGCAGAAAAGTGCCCTCCAAAAAGTGCCCTCCAAAAGTGCGCACCTTTGGAGCGCAGAAAAGTGCCCTCCAAAAAGTGCCCTCCAAAAGTGCGCACCTTTGGAGCGCAGAAAAGTGCCCTCCAAAAAGTGCCCTCCAAAAGTGCGCACCTTTGGAGCGCAGAAAAGTGCCCTCCAAAAAGTGCCCTCCAAAAGTGCGCACCTTTGGAGCGCAGAAAAGTGCCCTCCAAAAAGTGCCCTCCAAAAGTGCGCACCTTTGGAGCGCAGAAAAGTGCCCTCCAAAAAGTGCCCTCCAAAAGTGCGCACCTTTGGAGCGCAGAAAAGTGCCCTCCAAAAAGTGCCCTCCAAAAGTGCGCACCTTTGGAGCGCAGAAAAGTGCCCTCCAAAAAGTGCCCTCCAAAAGTGCGCACCTTTGGAGCGCAGAAAAGTGCCCTCCAAAAAGTGCCCTCCAAAAGTGCGCACCTTTGGAGCGCAGAAAAGTGCCCTCCAAAAGTGCGCACTTTTGGTGCGCACCAAGGCGCTGGTTCGGTCGTTGCAGGCGAGTTCGGAAGTTGGGGTCGATGTCCTGAGCGGAGGTGCAAACTACACAGGTGTCGGAATCGGACAAATAGCTTATATAGGGGAGGTGTATGCTTCGATGGGTCGACTCCCCAGGTTGAGCGCACCGCGCCAACCTCAAAGACCCTACGGTATGGATGAAGTCGGAAGTTGGGTCCGATGACCGATTCGATTAGTAGGTATGCTCATGAGGTCGGAATTTGGGTCCGATGACCTGCCATGTGCAGGAAGGCGAATGTTGACACTGTGCGTTGCAAGGTGCACACCAAGGCGCTGGTGCGGTCTTTTTAGTCGAGTTCGGAAGTTGGGGTCGATGTCCTGATCGGAGGTGCAAGCTACACAGGTGTGGGAATCGGACAAATAGCTTATATAGGGGAGGTGTATGCTTCGTTGGGTCGACTCCCCGGGTTGAGCGCACCGCGCCAACCTCAAAGACCCTACGGTATGGATGAAGTCGGAAGTTGGGTCCGATGACCGATTCGATATGTAGGCATACTCGCGAGGTCGGAATTTGGGTCCGATGACCTGCCACGTGCAGGAAGGCGAATGTTGGCACTGTGCGTTGCAAGGTGCGCACCAAGGCGCTGGTTCGGTCGTTGGAGGCGAGTTCGGAAGTTGGGGTCGATGTCTTGATCGGAGGTGCAAACTACACAGGTGTGGGAATCGGACAAATAGCTTATATAGGGGAGGTGTATGCTTCGTTGGGTCGACTCCCCGGGTTGAGCGCACCGCGCCAACCTCAAAGACCCTACGGTATGGATGAAGTCGGAAGTTGGGTCCGATGACCGATTCGATATGTAGGCATACTCGCGAGGTCGGAATTTGGGTCCGATGACCTGCCATGTGCAGGAAGGCGAATGTTGGGACTGTGCGTCGCAAGGTGCGCACCAAGGCGCTGGTGCCGTCGTTGCAGTCGAGTTCGGAAGTTGGGGTCGATGTCCTGGTCAGAGGTGCAAACTACACAGGTGTGGGAATCGGACAAATAGCTTATATAGGGGAGGTGTATGCTTCGATGGGTCGACTCCCTGGGTTGAGCGCACCGCGCCAACCTCAAAGACCCTACAGTATGGATGAAGTCGGAAGTTGGGTCCGATGACCGATTCGATACGTAGGCATATTGGCGAGGTCTGAATTTGTGTCCGATGACCTGCCATGCGCAGGAAGGCGGAATTTGGGTCCGATGACCGAGTTGATGGCGTGCCATGCGCAGAAAGGCGGAATTTGGGTCCGATGACCGAGTTGATGTTGATGGCCCGCCATGCACAGGAAGGCGGAATTTGGGTCCGATGACCGATTTGAAGGCGTGCCATACGCAAAAAGGCGGAGTTTGGGTCCGATGACCGAGTTGATATTGATGGCCCGCCATGCGCAGGAAGGCGGAATTTGGGTCCGATGACCTGACATACGCATGGAGTCCGACTCGGGGGCCGATGTTCGATTCGATGACTTGCATTGTGGGTAAAGTCGGAAGTTGTGGTCTTTGACCCGATTCGATGACCAGACTTCGGCTGCTTGAGAATCGGACAAATAACTTATATAGGGGAGGTAGTGTTCTCGAGCATCCTCCCCCCGTGCCCGTTTATGTCGATTGATGCTGGTGCTCGACTGGTTGGAGCGCTCGGATGCAAAAATCTTGCACCAGGATTTATCGATTGTGATGGACACGGCAAGTCTCCTGATTGCTATGCAGGAGCTCATCGTGAATCTCTATGCGGCCTTGGTATGGACTCGACCTGCGGAATGGTTCGGCAATGGTAGTCGCTCCAACACGTCCTTGCAATGGCCACAGAGGTGATTCGACTAGAGCTCCAGTCTAGCTTTTGGGTTGCTTGGCGGACTGGTATAGCCGCGATCGAGTTCCGGCCATGAACGTTTTAGATAGCTCTTGGGCTTTCTGGGACGGAAGTCGGAAGTTTGGGCTGTTGTCCGATTTGATGACCATTCTTCGGATGTGTGAGAATCGGACAAATAACTTATATAGGGGACTGTGTTGTCTCACGCAGCCCCCTCCGTGCCCCTCTATCTCGACCGATGTTGGTGCTTGAAAGGGTTGGGATCGCTCGGATTTATAAACGTGCACCACCATTTGTCGAGTGTGAGGGACGCGGCAGGTCTCCTAAATGCTATGCGGGCGCTCTCTGAGAATCTCTATCCGGCCTCGACACAGACTAGTCTTGCTGAATGGTTTGGCACTGGTAGTCGATCCAACACGTCGTTGTTGTGGCCGCCTAGGCGATTCGATTCGAGCCCCCGTCTAGCTTTTGGGTTGCTTGGCGGATTTTGCCCTATCCGCAAGTGAGCTCGGTCCCTAAACGTTCGAGAAACCCGATTGCTATGCGCCGACTCTCTTTCTTGCGAGCCTCCATCTAGCTTTTGGGTCTCTACGGAACGGAAGTCGGAATCTGGGACCGTTGTTTGATTCGACGAGGCAGACTACGGTTGTGCGAGAATCGGACAAATAACTTATATAGGGGAGGTGTTGACTGGAGCATTCTCCCCCGTGCCCCTCTAACTCGACCAATGCTGGCGCTCGAACGGTGGTAGCGCTCGGATTTTCATTGAGCGCCAGCATTGGTCGATTTAGAGGGGCATGCGAGATTCCCGAATGCTATGCGAGGGCTCTAACGGAAATGTCTATTGGTTTCGGTATGGATGCAATTGCGAGTGGTTCGGCAAAGGTAGTCGTTCCGATGCGTCCATGTCGTGGCCAAATCGATAATTCGATTTGAGCCCTCGTATAGCATTTGGGTCTCTCGATGTGATTCCGCATTCCAGTCCCTTTGGGCACTGCTTGAGCCGCATCCCAGGGGGTTCCCTTCCCAATAATCTGCCTCGCAACCCGATTGCTATGCGGTGAGGCTCCTCGGCCGCTTCGGAACTATCTGTGTATCAGACGCATCGCGGGATAAGGGGTTGGCAACGGTAGTCGCCCCAAGCGCGTCCGATGCTTGGACCATTCCGAGGCGGCCCTGAAGCCTCTTCCGTCTAGCCGTTGGGTCCTTCTCGCCGCATCCCTCGCCTCGCACCCCGATTGCTATGCGGTGAGGCTCCTCGGCCGCCTCGGAACTATCTGTGTATCGGACGCGTCGCGGGATAAGGGGTTGTCACTGGTAGTCGCCCCAAGCGCGTCCGATGCTTGGACCATTCCGAGGCGGCCCTGAAGCCTCTTCCGTCTAGCCGTTGGGTCCTTCTCGCCGCATCCCTCGCCTCGCACCCCGATTGCTATGCGGTGAGGCTCCTCGGCCGCCTCGGAACTATCTGTGTATCGGACGCGTCGCGGGATAAGGGGTTGTCATTGGTAGTCGCCCCAAGCGCGTCCGATGCTTGGACCATTCCGAGGCGGCCCTGAAGCCTCTTCCGTCTAGCCGTTGGGTCCTTCTCGCCGCATCCCTCGCCTCGCACCCCGATTGCTATGCGGTGAGGCTCCTCGGCCGCCTCGGAACTATCTGTGTATCGGACGCGTCGCGGGATAAGGGGTTGTCACTGGTAGTCGCCCCAAGCGCGTCCGATGCTTGGACCATTCCGAGGCGGCCCTGAAGCCTCTTCCGTCTAGCCGTTGGGTCCTTCTCGCCGCATCCCTCGCCTCGCACCCCGATTGCTATGCGGTGAGGCTCCTCGGCCGCCTCGGAACTATCTGTGTATCGGACGCGTCGCGGGATAAGGGGTTGTCACTGGTAGTCGCCCCAAGCGCGTTCGATGCTTGGACCATTCCGAGGCGGCCCTGAAGCCTCTTCCGTCTAGCCGTTGGGTCCTTCTCGCCGCATCCCTCGCCTCGCACCCCGATTGCTATGCGGTGAGGCTCCTCGGCCGCCTTGGAACTATCTGTGTATCGGACGCGTCGCGGGATAAGGGGTTGTCACTGGTAGTCGCCCCAAGCGCGTCCGATGCTTGGACCATTCCGAGGCGGACCCGAAGCCTCTTCCGTCTAGCCGTTGGGTCCTTCTCGCCGCATCCTTCGCCTCGCACCCCGATTGCTATGCGGTGAGGCTCCTCGGCCGCCTCGGAACTATCTGTGTATCGGACGCGTCGCGGGATAAGGGGTTGTCACTGGTAGTCGCCCCAAGCGCGTCCGATGCTTGGACCATTCCGAGGCGGACCCGAAGCCTCTTCCGTCTAGCCGTTGGGTCCTTCTCGCCGCATCCCTCGCCTCGCACCCCGATTGCTATGCGGTGAGGCTCCTCGGCCGCCTTGGAACTATCTGTGTATCGGACGCGTCGCGGGATAAGGGGTTGTCACTGGTAGTCGCCCCAAGCGCGTCCGATGCTTGGACCATTCCGAGGCGGACCCGAAGCCTCTTCCGTCTAGCCGTTGGGTCCTTCTCGCCGCATCCCTCGCCTCGCACCCCGATTGCTATGCGGTGAGGCTCCTCGGCCGCCTTGGAACTATCTGTGTATCGGACGCGTCGCGGGATAAGGGGTTGTCACTGGTAGTCGCCCCAAGCGCGTCCGATGCTTGGACCATTCCGAGGCGGACCCGAAGCCTCTTCCGTCTAGCCGTTGGGTCCTTCTCGCCGCATCCCTCGCCTCGCACCCCGATTGCTATGCGGTGAGGCTCCTCGGCCGCCTTGGAACTATCTGTGTATCGGACGCGTCGCGGGATAAGGGGTTGTCACTGGTAGTCGCCCCAAGCGCGTCCGATGCTTGGACCATTCCGAGGCGGCCCCGAAGCCTCTTCCGTCTAGCCGTTGGGTCCTTCTCGCCGCATCCCTCGCCTCGCACCCCGATTGCTATGCGGTGAGGCTCCTCGGCCGCCTTGGAACTATCTGTGTATCGGACGCGTCGCGGGATAAGGGGTTGTCACTGGTAGTCGCCCCAAGCGCGTCCGATGCTTGGACCATTCCGAGGCGGCCCCGAAGCCTCTTCCGTGTAGCCGTTGGGTCCTTCTCGACGCATCCCTCGCCTCGCACCCCGATTGCTATGCGGTGAGGCTCCTCGGCCGCCTTGGAACTATCTGTGTATCGGACGCGTCGCGGGATAAGGGGTTGTCACTGGTAGTCGCCCCAAGCGCGTCCGATGCTTGGACCATTCCGAGGCGGACCTGAAGCCTCTTCCCTCTAGCCGTTGGGGCTTTCTCGCCGCATCCCTCGCCTCGCACCCTGATTGCTATGCTGTGAGGCTCCTCGGCCGCCTTGGAACTATCTGTGTATCGGACGCATCGCGGGATAAGGGGTTGGCAGTGGTAGTCGCCCCAAGCGCATCCGATGCTTGGACCATTCCGAGGCGGCCCTGCAGCCTCTTCCGTCTAGCCGTTGGGGCCATCTCGCCGCATCCCCCACCTCGCACCACGATTGCTATGCGGTGAGGCTCCTTGGCCGCCTCGGAACTATCTGTGTATCGGACGCATCGCGGGATAAGGGGTTGTCACTGGTAGTCGCCCCAAGCGCGTCCGATGCTTGGACTATTCCGAGGCGGCCCTGCAGCCTCTTCCGTCTAGCCGTTGGGGCCATCTCGCTGCATCCCCCACCTCCTCGGCCGCCTCGGAACTATCTGTGTATCGGACGCATCGCGGGATAAGGGGTTGGCAGTGGTAGTCGCCCCAAGCGCGTCCGATGCTTGGACTATTCCGAGGCAGCCCTGCAGCCTCTTCCGTCTAGCCTTTGGGGCCATCTCGCCGCATCCCTCGCCTCGCACCCCGATTGCTATGCGGTGAGGCTCCTCGGCCGCCTGGGAACTATCTTCGTATCGGACGCATCGCGGGATAAGGGGTTGTCACTGGTAGTCGCCCCAAGCGCGTCCGATGCTTGGACTATTCCGAGGCGGCCCTGTGGCCTCTTCCGTCTAGCCGTTGGGGCCATCTCGCCGCATCCCCCACCTCGCACCCCGATTGCTATGCGGTGAGGCTCTTCGGCCGCCTTGGAACTATCTTCGTATCGGACGCATCGCGGGATAAGGGGTTGTCACTGGTAGTGGCCCCAAGCGCGTCCGATGCTTGGACTATTCCGAGGCGGCCCTGCAGCCTCTTCCGTCTAGCCGTTGGGGCCATCTCGCCGCATCCCCCACCTCGCACCCCGATTGCTATGCGGTGAGGCTCCTCGGCCGCCTTGGAACTATCTTCGTATCGGACGCATCGCGGGATAAGGGGTTGTCACTGGTAGTCGCCCCAAGCGCGTCCGATGCTTGGACTATTCCGACGCGGCCCTGTGGCCTCTTCCGTCTAGCCGTTGGGGCCATCTCGCCGCATCCCCCACCTCGCACCCCGATTGCTATGCGGTGAGGCTCCTCGGCCGCCTTGGAACCATCTTCGTATCGGACGCATCGCGGGATAGGGGGCTGTCACTGGTAGTCGCCCCAAGCGTGTCCGATGCTTGGACCATTCCTAGGCGGCCCTGAAGCCTCTTCCGTCTAGCCGTTGGGGCCTTCCCGCCCCATCCCTCGCCTCGCACCCCCGATTGCTATGCGGTGAGGCTCCTCGGCCGCCTTGGAACCATCTGTGTATCGGACGCATCGCGGGATAAGGGGTTGGCACTGGCAGTCGCCCCAAGCGCGTCCGATGCTTGGACCATTCCGAGGTGGCCCTGAAGCCTCTTCCGTCTAGCCGTTGGGGCCTTCCCGCCCCATCCCTCGCCTCGCACCCCGATTGATATGCGGTGAGGCTCCTCGGCCGCCTTGGAACTATCTGTGTATCGGACGCATCGCGGGATAAGGGGTTGGCACTGGTAGTCGTCCCAATCGCATCCGATGCTTGGACCATTCCGAGGCGGCCCTGCAGCCTCTTCCGTTTAGCCGTCGGGGCCTTCCCGCCGCATCCCTCGCCTCGCATCCCGATTCCTATGCGGTGAGTCTTCTCGGCCGCCGCGGAACTATACCTGTTATTGCTACTGCATCCTTCGGCTGGTAACCTCCTCTGCCGCCTTGGAACGTTCTCTTTGTCGGACGCGTCGCGGGATAAGGGGTTGGCACTGGTAGTCGCCCCAAGCGCGCCCGATGCATAGACCGCTCCGAGTCGACCTTGCTTTCAGCCTCTCACATGCATAGACCTCTCTGAGTCGACCCTGCAGCCTCTCACGTTTAGCCTTTGGAATCTCGCCTCACAACATGATTGCTATCCTTGATGCATCCCTTGCCTCGAGCCCTGATTGCTTTCTTGGCTGCATCCCTCCTCTCCTCACAGCCCGGTTGTCATCACTGCTTCATCCGTCGCTTCATGCATTCTGGCTGCTGGGCCCTTCCCACCGCACACCTCGATTGCTATCTCTTCTGCATCACACACCCCGATTGCTATCTCTGCTACATCCCTCGGCTCTCACTTCTGCATCCTTCGCCTCACACCTCGATTGCTATCAATGCTGCATCCGTAACCTCACACCCCGATTGCTATGCGGGGAGGCTCCTTGGCCGCCTTGGAAATTTCTGTGTGTCGGACGCACCGCGGGATAAGGGGTTGGCACTGGTAGTCGCCCCAAGTGCGCCCGATTCTTAGACCGCTTCGAGGTGACCTCGTAGCCTCTTTCGTCCAGGCTTCCTGCCTTCAACGCCCTTTTTACACCTCGATTGCTATGCGCGGGCTCGTTGGCGTCTATCACCTCTCTGCGAAGAGTGGCACGATGATTGTTGGGGTAAATCGTAGCAGTCCGATCTCTGGCCTTGGGCCATTGTGAGGGCTGATCGATTTCCTGTGCGCATCTCGTGTTCGCCCAGTAACAGACTCGACGACTTGTAATCGGTCTTGTTCCCGATTGTTCCTGGAGGTAGTCTTCGGAACTCTTGGATTTGACCTGTCACTCGAACTGTCCTCTTCCGAGGATGCTTGTGTGTGTGTGCTTGTGCCATTTCCTTGGCGGTATTAACGAGATATTAAAGAGCGGAGTGAGCGCCTCGCCCAGCTATGTTTGGGGCTCTCACTCCCTTACCCGGTGTGCGACCGCTTTGCACGTAGGTTGCGGAGCATCGCGACTCTTTCGATGTTTGGCGGTTGTCTTCCGGTGATGCGTTGGTCCCGAAGTGCACGTTACTAGCATTTCTGCCATTGTTCTCGATCTTTGGCACGTTCCTTCGTTGCAATTGGATATATATCTCCGTTTATACGCGCAGGCTTCTCCCGCCTATTCAGCGCTGTCCCACTCTCAGCACTCTCGTGGTCTCCTTGGCTTCTCTCTCCCGTGAGCGAGCTCTCTTCTCGAGTCTTTTCCATGTCCCATGGAGGTTGCCTTGCGAAATTCGGGCACACAAACGTGACCGGATAAGAGC
>NW_026729016.1:0-2500 GCF_030272615.1 Cryptomeria japonica | reverse complement strand
GCTGCGCTCCGAAGCGGGGTTATTGGAGCGCCGCCTCTTTTTTTGTCGGAGCGTTTGGTGGGGTTTCTCGCATTGGCTCTTCCGAGGCCCGGTTGCCACCCTGGCGCGCACGAAGTCGGAAGTAGGGTTAATTGCCCGGGTGCGCACCTTTGCCAGGGTGGGCACCTTACCTGGGCTGCGCACCAGGGCGGGCTCAAGATGGCACGCGCGTTCCGTTTTTTTCACTATCTTTCAAAACGGAAATTTTAAAATCTCCTTTTTTTTTTGCCTTTTCTGGAAATTAGTGAAGGCAGCGCATCAAAGGTGCGCACCTCGCTGCCCACCTTGGTGTGCTCTGAGGTGCGCACCCGGGAGCGCTACGAAGTGTGCTCCAAGGTGCGGCGTGCACGTTGTCGGAGCCCGGTTTGCCCCGGGTGCGCACCTCGCCTGCACCTTGGCCGGGGTGGGCACCTTGGCTGGGTTTGCCCAGGGTGCGCTCCGAAGCGGGGTTACTGGAGCGCCCCCTCTTTTTTTGTCAGAGCGTTTGGTGGGGTTTCTCGCATTGGCTCTTCCCAGGCCCGGTTGTTGGGTGCGCTCCCACCCTGGCGCGCGCGAAGTTGGAAGTTGGGTTAATTGCCCGGGCGCGCACCTTCGCCAGGGTGGGCACCTTGGTGCGCACACCTTGGCTGGGCTGCGCACCAGGGCGGGCTCAAGATGGCACCAGCATTCCCTTTTTCTCACTATCTTTCAAAACGGAAATTTTAAAATCTCGTTTTTTTTTTGCCTTTTATGGAAATTAGTGAAGGCATCGCATCAAAGGTGCGCACCTCGCTGCCCACCTTGGTGTGCTCCGAGGTGCCCACCACGGTGCGCAACGCCGGTGCGAACCCGGGAGCGCCCCGATGTGTGCTCCAAGGTGCGGCGTGCACGAAGTCGGACCCCGGTTTGCCCCGGGTGCGCACCTCGCGTGCACCTTGGTGCGCACACCTTGGCTGGGTTGCGCGGCCTGGTGGGCACCATGGTGCGCACCAAGGAGCGCTCCGAAGTGTGCTCCAAGGTGCGGCGTGCACGAAGTCGGAGCCCGGTTTGCCCCGGGTACGCACCTCGCGTGCACCTTCGCCGGGGTGGGCACCTCGGCTGGGTTGCGCGCCCTGGTGCGCACCAAGGAGCGCTCCGAAGTGTGCTCCAAGGTGCGGCGTGCACGAAGTCGGAGCCCGGTTTGCCCCGGGTGCGCACCTCGCGTGCACCTTCGGCGGGGTTGCGCGCCCTGGTGGGCACCATGGTGCGCACCAAGGAGCGCTCCGAAGTGTGCTCCAAGGTGCGGCGTGCACGAAGTCGGAGCCCGGTTTGCCCCGGGTGCGCACCTCGCGTGCACCTTCGGCGGGGTTGCGCGCCCTGGTGGGCACCATGGTGCGCACCAAGGAGCGCTCCGAAGTGTGCTCCAAGGTGCGGCGTGCACGAAGTCGGAGCCCGGTTTGCCCCGGGTGCGCACCTCGCGTGCACCTTCGCCGCGGTGGGCACCATGGCGTGCACGAAGTCGGAGCCCGGTTTGCCCCGGGTGCGCACCTCGCGTGCACCTTCGCCGGGGTGGGCACCTCGGCTGGGTTGCGCGCCCTGGTGCGCACCAAGGAGCGCTCCGAAGTGTGCTCCAAGGTGCGGCGTGCACGAAGTCGGAGCCCGGTTTGCCCCGGGTGCGCACCTCGCGTGCACCTTCGCCAGGGTGGGCACCTCGGTGCGCACACCTTCTCAATGTTTTCTTGCCTTTTCTGGAAATTGGTGAAGGCAGCGCATCAAAGGTGCGCACCTCGGTGTGCTCCGAGGTGCGAACCCGAGAGCGCTCCGAGGTGCCCACGAAGTCGAAAGTCGGGTTAATTGCATTGTTTTCCCCGGGTGCGCTCCGAGGTGCGCAACATCGGCGCGCACCAAGGAGGGCTCCGAAGTGTGCTCCAAGGTGCGCACGATGGCGTGCACCTCTGGTGCGCACGATTCGGAGCTCGGTTTGACCGGGGTGCGCACACCTTGGCTGGGTTGCGCACCTTTTGTGCGCTCCAAGGTGCGCACGAAGTCGGAGCTCGGTTTGCCCCGGGTGCGCACCTTCGCCAGGGTGCGCACCTTGATGCGCACGCCTTGGCTGGGCTGCGCACCTTGGTGGGCGCCATGGTGCGCACCTTTCGTGCGCTCCAAGGTGCGCACGAAGTCGGAGCTCGGTTTGCCCCGGGTGCGCACCTTGGTGGGCGCCATGGTGCACTCCGAGGTGCCCAAGATTGGTGCGCACCAAGGAGCGCTCCGAAGTGCGCTCCAAGGTGCGCGCGAAGTCGAAAGTTGGGTTAATTGTCCGGTTTGCCTCGGGTGCGCACCTTGCGTGCACCTTCGCCAGGGTGGGCGCCTTGGTGCGCACACCTTGGCTGGGCTGCGCACACCTTGGCACCCGCGTTTCCTTCATTTTAAATTTTTTTTTTTTACAATCTCTCAAGTGGGAAATTCTATAATCTCAACTTTTTTTGCCTTTTCAGGAAACTTT